>NC_142813.1:372193-414912 GCF_049724085.1 Artemia sp. Qi Xiang Cuo
TTCCTATTTTCAGTACTTTCGTCATTTTTATCGTTCTTTACAGGATGCAATTTTCCTGCTTCTTCCTTTTGAAGTAGCTTTACTTTTTCTTGGGCGTTCTCCTCAATGTCGTGGAGCGTTATTTTGTCCTCTATTGGGTCAGCACCTTCTAATTTTACATCCTTACACTTTTGGTGTTCTTTCATTTCTGAAAATACCAAGGCATTTTTTGACTGAACCTCTTCGTTACTTGGAAAGGGAGGTACTGGCATTTGCCTAGAATTTTCATTCTCTTTGGTTTTAGATGTTTTTCTCACCTTCTTTTCAGTGTTTTTCAGTGGTATTTTATCCTCTATTGGGTCAGGACCTTCTAATTTCATATTCTTAGACTTTTGGTGTTCTAACACTTTGGAAAATACAATGGCATTTTTTGACTGAGCCTCTTCGTTCCTTGCAAATAGAGGTACTGAAATTTGCCAAGCACAAGCATGCACCCAATCCTTTTTCCTATTTTCAGTTCTTTCTTCATTTTTAGCATTCTTTACAGGACACAACTTTCCTTCTTCGTCGTTTTGAAGTAGCTTTACTCTGTCTTGGGCGTTCTCCTCGATGTCGTTGAGTGGTATTTTATCCTCTATTGAGTCAGCACCTTCTAATTGCACATCCATAGACTTTTGGTGTTCTTCCATTTCGGAAAATACTATGGCACTTTTTGACTGAACATCTTCGTTACTTGGAAAGGGAGGTACTGGAATTTGTGACGCAAAAAAATTCACCCTATCCTTTTTCCTAATTTGAATACTTTTTTTACTTCTATCATTCTTTACAGTATGGAATTTTTCTTCTTCGTCCCTTTGAATTAACTTTACTTTGTCTTGGGCGTTCTCTTCAATATCGATGATTTGTTTTTTACCCTCTATTGGGTCAGCACCTTCTAATTTCACATACTTAGACCTTTGGTGTTCTTCCATTTTGGAAAAAACCATGGCACTTTTTGACTGAACCTCTTCGTTACTTGGAAAGGAAGGTACTGGAATTTGTGACGCAAAAACATTCACCAAATCCTTTTTCCTATTTTGAGTACTTTTTTCATTTCTATCATTCTTTACAGGATGGAATTTTTTTTCTTCGTCCCTTTGAAGTAACTTTACTTTGTCTTGGGTGTTCTTTTCAATATCGAATAGTTGTTTTTTACCCTCTATTGGGTCAGCACCTTCTAATTTCCCGTCCTTAGACTTTTGGTGGTTGTCCATTCCGGAAAATACTATTGCACTTTTTGACTGTACATGTTTGTTACTTAGAAAGGGAGTTATTGAAATTTGCCTGGACTTTTCATTCTCTTTGGTTTTAGATCTTCTTCTCTTTTCATTATTTTTCAGTGGTAGTTTATCTTGTACTTGCTCGAATAGCTTTTTCCATATATTTTTTTTCCAACACATTAATTCTCCGTAGATATTAGGGTTCTTACACTTAGAATCGATGCCCATTTTTTTCCAAAATTCTGGAGAAATTTCAAAATGTAAGTTCAGAAACTTCCCTACCTCTGGATCTTTGAAAAATAGCATTGTAAAATCTTTGCTTCCATTTTCCAATAAATACCAGATTAATTTTGTTGTCTTTAAATAATGAGGGATGAATTCACTTGATTTATAAGTAAAGCTCTTATATCTTACGCATATTGTTTGTATTTTATGCTTGATTACTTTTCTAATCTTGAAAATTGCCAAAAAATCAAATGTGAGTTTAGCTACTTCTGCCATTGCGTTATCGGTTGGCATGCATAGATCGCTAGATACAAGATCCCGAACTAACATTTCAACATTACTACGGGTTTTAAGTAAATTAAAAAACATTCTTCTGATGTTCTTAGAGCTATATTCCGGCATATAAGAAGTTGGCTTGTAATTATCAGTATGAAAAACTTGGACGGATTCATTTTTTTCCTGTGCATTCAAATTCTCCTGTTGCCATACCGAGGTGGTATATTTTTTGAGCCTAGAATGAATACAATTGTTTTCCTCATCTGACAGTTTTTTTAATATATTTTTTCGATATAAGAACAAATCTTGATAAAATCTCCGTTCTTTTTCTATCCTACGTGGTTCTTCATATTCATCAAATCCAAGACGACAAGCCTTTTTTATATCCCTATAATATGAATCTAAGCAAGTTTTCACAATCCTATAGCTTCCATGTTCTAATAAATATGATAACAATATCGTAGCCTTTAAAACATGACGATAGCAATTCGTATCAAACATTCTATTCACTATTATATTAATAGCCGTATATGATGCTAATTCATCAACGGTGAGTTTAGCCACTTCTCCCATTGCCTCATTAGAGGGCATAAATGGATCGTTGGAAGTTGCTTCCCTGACCGTTATTTCCACATTATTACGGCATCTTAGAAAATTTTTAAACTTTCTTCTGATATTTTTGGAGCTATATTTTGGTATGTACTCCTGGTTTGAAGTTCTAGCCTCACTGACATTCCAGCCTGTATCGTCATTTTTCTCTAAGCCTTTCTCTTTTTCTTTTTCCTCATTTACTTTTACATTTTCTTCATCTGACAGTTTTTTTAATATGTTGTGTCTCCAAAGCTCTAAATCTCCGTTAACATAATTTTCTATTCGAACACCAGTAACTTCGTGCTTGCAGTTATTAAAAGTAAATTTGAAAGCAGACTTTAGATCATCATAATAAGAGTCGATACAGAGCCTCATTACCATATTGCTTCCGTTTTCGAGTAAATATAAAAGCAGTTTTGTTGCCTTTAAAACATGAAGATAGCATCGTTGGCTTTTTATTCTCTCCACAATAATTTTCATCACGATAAATATTGTCAATTTATCAAAAGTGAGTTTAGCTACTTCTGCCATTGCCTCATCAGTTGGCATCGATGGATCATTGGATGTAACATCTTTTACGAGTATTTTAGGATTACTATAACCATTTATTATGTTACAGATTTTTCTTTGAACGTTTTTAAAAGGCATTCCTTATTAAGAAGATGCTAATTATTTTATGGTAAAACAACCAAAGAACGTATAAAGTACACATAAGAAAACATTTTCATTGTTGAAAGAACCAAAATAATAATAATACTAAATAAACCTAAACACTCTCAAAATATTTTTAGACTTAGTTGATTTACTAAAACTAACTTAAAACTTTGAGAAAACACACTGTGATTTGACAGCCCTTTCATCAAATAGTTCATGGTTACAATGTTAAGAATTAAAAAATATAAAATAATAAAAAAAATATTTGAGTTTCAAGTTCCGAATCGCAAAAGTTATAAATTGCAAAAGTATTCATGGTATCTGAACAATAATTCTAATTTTTTAATTAAAACTACAAAAATACTTGAATATTTTAAATTAGTTTTATTTTTTGTTAGGATTACGATACTTGATACGAGACTTGATCTTTTTGATAATATTTAATTCCATAAGAAAATAAACTATTTTCAATGGTTTAACAAGTAAGAAAACAGAAACTTATGGGGAAGGAAAGATATGAAAGTCGAGCTAAAAAGGTTGCAGGCAATCCGGGTTGCAGTGGTAGCTAGCAACCTAGTAAGAGAGAGACGATCACGCCCCATCTGGGTTGCAGCGGTAGCTGGCAACCTAGTAGGAGACGATCACGTCCAATGTTAAGAAATATAAAAACCCTTAACTCCTAAGAAAAGACTCAGATCAAAATAAAAAGTAATCCATTAGAACCGCCTTGTCTAAAATCCTTATAAAGAAAACTTACCGCTCTTTGACTTGAATAACAAAGAAAATATATTGGCTTGAAAATCAAGAAAAGTGACTTCAATTACGTTATTCTCCACAAACGGGATATTTTTTTCTTTCTTTCTTCTTTTCCACAGATAGCTTGGCACTGGAACATCGTAGAGAGTTTTTCAATGGCTGATTTTAAAGGAAATCTCTGGATCTAGTGCTATTTGTACTTAATTTTTTTTTGATTAATTATTGTTTACGAAAAACTGAATTTTTTATATACAATATTGATCAATTACGTCATAGTCGTGGGATGTAGTTAGTATCCGGGTTGCAGTGGTAGCTAGCAACCTAGTAAGAGACGATCACGTCCAATGTTAAGAAATATAAAAACCCATTGTTCCTAAAAAAGGAGTCAGATCAAATTCAAAAGTACACCATTAGAACCGTCTTGTCCGAAACCCCTGTATAGTAAACTTTCTGTCCCTTGGCTGGAACAGCAAGGGAAATATATTGGCTTGAAAATCAAGAAAAGTGGCAGCTACTACAACATTCTGCCTAAACGGGATATATTTTTTTTCTTTTTTCTTTGTTTCCACAGATAGCTTGGCACTGGAACATCGTAGAGAGTTGTTCAATGGCTCATTTTAAAGGAAATTAATTGGGTTAAAAATCAATAGTAAGTAAAATAAATTATTTCTAAAAGAGAATAAATTTTTCCACCAAAAACTACATTTTCGATGTCTTTTCACAGTGCAGTCTTTCAAACATAATCGTATACCAGCGGTAAGATTTGAACCCACGCCTCCGAAGAGACTGGTGACTAACACCAGTGCCTTGGAACACTCGGCCAGGCTGCCTCTCATAAATAATATATATGTGAATCTGGGTTGCAGCAGTAGCTAGCAACCTAGCAAGAGACGATCAGTCCAATGCTAAAAAATACAAAAATCTAAAACTCCTAAAAATGAAGTCAGATCAAAACAAAAGTACATCATTAGAACTACCTTGTCTGAAACCCTACTAGATAAATAATGAATGTCATTATAGTTTTACATTAGAGCTATGAGACGTGAATAGAAAAACATGAAATTATATTGTTGTTTCTGAAGACGTCATGAAATAATACCATTGCGCCATGACGTCATGAAATAAAATCATTACGCCGTGACGTCATAATTACTATATAAGAAGCGTCAAAACTGTAAATGTTTTCATTCATAATTAGATAATGGTTAGATCAAAGCAAGCTATACGCAAGTTAAAAACAGTACTACACAAACAACAGAGATAGTATCTTGAAAAGAAAAAAGCAAAGGTATTCAACCGACCAGGCGTATCGAGAAGTAATCAAACAAAACAGCAAGATGTGTTATGACAATAATGAAGATTATAGACATACAAAAATTGAGACAGCCAAACAAAAGATCAAGTAACGGTATGGTAATGATGAAGATTAGAGAGAAGCAACAATTGAGCAGGCTAGACAAAAGAGCAAGGAACGGTATGATAATGATGAAGATTACAGAGAAGCAAGAAATGAGCAGGTTAGACAAAAGATCAAGGAGTGTTATCACAGTGATAAACTTTATAGAGAATCCGGGTTGCAGTGGTAGCTAGCAACCTAGTAAGAGACGATCACATCCAATGTTAAGAAATATAAAAACCCCTAAATCCTAAGAAAAGAGTCAGGTCAAAACAAAAATTACACCATTAGAACCACCTTGTCTGAAACTTCCCTATAGTTAACTTTCTGTCCCTTTGCTTCAATAACAAAGAAAATATATTGGCTTGAAAATCAAGAAAAATGGCAGCTACTTCAACATTCTGCCTAAACGGGATATTTTTTTCTTTCCGCTTGATTTTTCTCCTCAACTAGCTGGGCACTGGAAATCATAGAGAGCTGTATAATAGCTCATTTTAAAGGAAATTGCAACATCTAGTCACTTTTGTAATTAAAAATTAAACACTTTTTAAAGTAGAATCAATTTTGTCAAAAAAATGCATTTTTGATGTATTTTCATACTGCAGTCTTTTCAAAGATATTTGAATTTTGAAGCAATAAAACAGTTCATGGTAATGAAATCTATAGTAATAATAGCTACTTGTCTCAATAGTAACCAACACTCTAAATGCTAAAATTTTGATTGTCTCAATAGTAACCAAAACTCTAAAGAACGAAATTTTGGTACCAATAGATACATCAAAGCAAACAGTTTGTGATAACGAACTTTTTGTTTTATATTAAACGCGACTCGTCTCAATAGTAAAACTTGCTACATCTAGTTCCTTCTGTAATTAAAGATAAAATATTTTTTAATAGTTCCGGTTTGCAGCGGTAGCTAGAAACCTAATTAAAAGAGATCATTCGAAGAACATACCATTGTGTATATTAAAGTTAGTTAGCTGCTCGATTCCTTGAAGAAAAAAATCTTATTTGTCAACTGAAACTAGAATAATTCCTGAAAATTTAAAAAAATATAATTTTATTTAGCTGCAAAGTGCAAAAATTTTTACGGTGTCTGAACAATAATTTCCATTTTTTAATTCAAACCATTACAGTAAAGACCGATCTGTAGCCAGTAGTAACTGAAGATCCGGGTTGCACCGTATTATAATAGAAAAGAGGAACTCTCACTTATATTCAGGTTGCAGCGGTAGCTAGCAACCTAATAAGAGACGATCACGTCCAATGTTAAGAAATATAAAAACCCATAGCTCCTAAAAAGGAGTCAGATTAAAACAAAAAGTACACCATTAGAACTGCCTTGTCTGAAACCCTTGTATAGTTACATTAAAAGACGATCATTCGAATAAAAAACAATTGCATACATTGGAATTAGTTAGCTACTTGATGGTTTGAGGTTCGTCTCTTACTATTTCAAAGAAGAAAAAGCCATAGGCTTTTTTCTGTTTGTAATCAGTTTATTAGAATAAAGATCGAACTATTCCCTATACTAACTTGCATAGGCAACTTCACTGTAGTTAAGATTACAGTATTTATATTACGACATCCGGGTTGCAGCGGTAGCCAGCAACCTAGTAAGAGACGATCACGTCCAATGTTAAGAAATATAAAAACCCATAGTTCCTAAAAAGGAGTCATTACAGTAAAGAACGATCTCTCTCCCATACTAACTGATATATGGTGGTTCCAGGTGTAGTTGCTTAAAGGACGAATATAGCTCATCATAAATGGTGTTTGTCAATTATCCGGATTGCAGGGGTAGCTACCAACCTAGTCTGGGGTGCAGCGGTAGCTAGCAACCTATCCGGGTTGTAGCGGTAGCTAGCAACCTAGTAAGAGACGATCACCTCCAATGATAAGAAATATAAGACCCCCAACTCCTAAAAAAAGAGTCAGATCAATACAAAAAGTACACCATTAGAACCGCCTTGTCCTAAACCCCTATAAAGAAAACTTACCGCCCTTTAGCTTGAATAACAAAGAAAATATATTGGCTTGAAAATCAAGAAAATTGACTTTAACCACGTTATTCTCCACAAACGAGATATTTTTTTCTTTCCGCTTGATCTTTCACCTCAGCTAGCTGGGCACTGGAAAATCATAGAGAGCTGTATAATAGCTCATTTTAAAGGAAATTGCTACATCTAGTGCCTTTTGTAATTAAAAATAAAATACTTTTTAAAGTAGAATCAATTTTGTCAAACAAATTGCATTTTTGATGTATTTTCATACTGCAGTCTTTTCAAAGATATTTGAATTTTGAAGCAATCAAACAGTTCATGATAATGAACTCTATAGTAATAATAGCTACTTGTCTCAATAGTAGCCGAAACTCCTGAAGCCAAAATTTTCTTTTTTGGCTAAATCGCTAAAATTATTACGTAAACTGCAAAAACATTTATGATGCCTAATCAGTAATAGTAATTTTTTAATTTAAACAACAAAAATACATGAAAATTCTAAAAATAGTTTTGCTTTTTGTCTCCTGGAAGAATATTTTTTTTCGTCTCAGTTCAAAGTTATTATTGTATCCTGGAACCAAACTTTTTTTGGTTTGTAAAACTTTCCGGGTTGCAGCGGTAGCTAGCAACCTAGTAAGAGACGATCACGTCCAATGTTAAGAAATATAATAGCCCATAACTCCTAAAAACAGAGTCAGGTCAAAACAAAAAGTACACCATTAGAACCGCCTTGTCCGAAACCCCTTTAAGGAAACTTACCGCCCTGCGGCTTGAATAACAAAGAAAATATATTGGCTTGATAATCAAGAAAATTGACTTTAACCACGTTATTCTCCACAAACGGGATATTTTTTTCTTTCTTTCTTTTCCACAGATAGCTTGGCACTGGAACATCGTAGAGAGTTGTTCAATGGCTCATTTTAAAGGAACACTCTAGATCTAGTGCTATTTGTACTTAATTTTTTTTTAATTAATTTTTTACGAAAAACATAATTTTTTATATACAATATCAAACAATGACGTCATAGTCTTTGGATGTAGTTAGTACATAAAGTCTGGATCATCGAATTAAAGCTGAAACTAAGTAAAGAACAATTATGCCTCCATATATTCACAGTGATCTATAAAATTTCCCATTACATCTATAAACTGTTCCACAGTTGCCGGTTTATACCTTGGAAGCTTTTCACTAAACATGCAACATTTCTTTTGGATATTAATATGAAGTTTTGCGAAAGCATCTCTAGCTGACTTTTCAACAAAATCCATTCTTTCAGAGATAATTTTAATCTTTAATTTTGAATATTTTTCGTAATCCCGGTAAAAAATTCGTACAATTTTTCTAAATTTACTAAGATCAGCCAGCATTGTTGCCATGTTTTTGGACTTCTGAATATAATTTTTAATTTTGCCCTTATGCGTTCTTTGCAGCTTGTCTAAACTGCAAAATATCCATGGTATCCGAGCAATAGTTTGAATATTTCAATTCAAGCTAGAAAAATACCTGAAAATTTTAAAATTAGTTTTATTTTTAGTTAGGTTCTAACTACCCGATGTGGAATTTACTATGTATTTTCAGACCAAAAAATTCAATTTTTTAATATATTTCATTTTTCAGTTTAGAATCGCTAAAGATATTATGTAAACTGCAAAAATATTTATGATATATGAGCAATAATTTTAATCTTTTAATTCAAACTAACAAAATACCTGAAAATTTAAAAATTAGTTTAATTTTTTGTTAGGTTATGGGTACATGATACGCGTCTTAAAAAGTTTCAATTAGATAAGAATATTATTTCTTGTTTTGTAATAAGATGCGTTCTAATAGAGTTATACGTAATTTAAAAAAACATTACTATACAAAAAACAGAGACAACATCTTGAAAAGAGAAAAGCAAAGGTATTCAACCGACAAGGCGTATCGAGATGCGAAAATTGAGAGAGCCAAACAAAACAGCAAGGAGTGTTATGTTAATGATGAGGATTATAGACATGCAAAAATTGAGACAGCCAAACAAAAGAGTAAGGAACGTTATGATAACGATAAAGATTACCGAAACAAACATAAGAAAAAAGTTGCTACCAGAATAATGGGTAGATACTGGGGTGACAAAAGCTATAATGAAAAAATTAAATTCTCTGCGAGGTTGTACTGAAGAACGCATAAGGACAAAGGGAAAAATTACATTCAGAAATAAAAGAAGATGGCAAAAATGAAGGCTGATCTTTGTAAATTGAGAAACATTTTATGCATGTTTTATCAGGATCATGAAAAGTATTCAAAATTACAGATTAAAATTCTCTTTGAAAGAGCGGATGCTGTTGAAAAGTCGGCTAGAAATTCTTTGGCAAAGCTTCATAGTAATATCCAAAAGAAATGTTGTCAGTTTAACGAAAAGCTTCCAAGGTATGGATTGGCAACTGCGGAACAGTTTATAGATGCAATGGAAAATGTTCGACAACACAGTGAATATACGGAGGCGTACTTCTTAGAAAATTCGTATATTAATTTTGGAAGGAGCAATTGCAGTTTTTGTAGCAGCAATAAAAATATATATACAAGAATACCTATAAACATCTAATGAAAATCAATGTTTTTCAATTATGGCGAAAAAGAGCCTGTTAGTGTTATTAGAAAATGTGTTTGTAAGACTAATTATTTATAACAAATTACTGTAACACCGACTCAAGAAAAAAGCATTTCTAACTGTGTTTTAAACAGTTCGTTTAGTTCTACTGAATATTTGGCAAAAAATTCTCTGTGTAGTAGAACAAACTGTCCTGAAAAGTACGAGACAACTATTGAAAAATGCTCTAGAACTAGATCTGACAAGGAAATTATGATGGCTGAAGTCACCTATAACAATCTGAGTAAACATTCAAAACCAAAAATTGGGCAGCAGGTTACTTGGCAATGTCACCCTGATATCTGCAAGCTGTATCCGACGGATATTGAATTATGTCAAATTCTTTTTGATATCCTTGAAAATAATATAGCATTAAAACTTTCAACTGACAAAGCGGTTAATTTCTACCTTGGCGGCTTGGATTATTGTGAAATCAATTACAGGGACACAAGAAAGCATGGGCATTCGTTATACTGTAGCCCAAATGAGGGATGTCAGAGCTATTTGCGTTCTCTAAGGGCACTAGCTCCACATTTTCCTGTCTTGAACTGTTCCATTAATAGCGTATATAAGGCAGTATCAAAATGTAAGATTATACAACATATTAATCTACTAAAAGTCGAGGGTTCGTACAGGAACTAAGTCATTACATAGAAGAAGTGTCAAGTAGACTCTGTCGTAATAATAGTCAAGACTTCATTTACGGTGATAGCAATATTAGAGTTTCTGTGGATGAAAATACAATAATAAAATTATTTGTTGAGAGCCTTGATAAGGTAGCTAACATTAGGGATGTATACCCCACAATGCATTGTGACAGTTGTGAGCAGATAAAGACAAAATACCAATTGAAGAGTCTAAGATCCCTTTCAAATAAGAAAGGTTTTGATGTAACGATTTTAGAACACCTACAACAGGACATACCCAAAGATGACAGAGAACAACTAATTCAATGTACAGGTTGGAAAGAGGATGTCATAGATTCATTCTTTGTCTGTGATTACTGTGCTGGGAAAATGTTGAAAAGTCAGGAGAATGTCCGATCAGTATTAAATAACCTTCATATAGACTGTACACCGGAATGTATAAAGTGTTTAAATAAGTTTGAAATGGCAATGATTCGATTTGTAATGCCTTGTCTTACGATCGTCAGATTAGGGCAAGTAACTGCATTGAAGAGACCTAGAACAGAACTTGTTGACGCTCTTAAGGGGAGAATAGTATATCTACCTGATGATGTGCAAGCAAATGCAGATATTCAGCCTGAAAAACTTCTTAACATTGATAGTTTTGTAGTCATTGTCGATGGTCAGCCAACTTACAACAAGAATGTTTGGACTTCACTAATAGATATGAGAAAAGTCCATGAAGCACTGTGGTGGTTAAGAGAGAATAACAGTCTCTATAAAACAATACATGCATACACCCTAGAAGATTTAAATAAAATACTTGAAGCACGTCTTGCTGAAAAAGCGGTTGGTGTTGATAATTTACCTGAAATACCGGAAGCTGCAATCCTTCAGAAACTGACAGAAAGCGCAAAATCCACATTGGTTGAACATTTTTCTGTCCAGCCTCTCAATTCAGCGGTTCCAAAAGACTTTATTGAAGATTTTAAGCAGATGAAAGATCTTGGTACTGACCAATTTCAAATCAAGAAACTAAAAGGTGAGAGCGAAGACTTATTTCAGGAAGAACTTGATCTAAAAGTGTTTCCAAATCTTTTCCCGAAAGGCAAATATGGCTTGCGTGACAAGGCAAGACCTTTTCGGATTAGGAATGCAGAATATTTTAAATCAAGGCTTCTTAGCAGACATACTAAGTTTCGTCTTGACAAACAGTTTCTTTTTCACAGCTTCCAATTGCAAGAATTCTCTTACATGTGTAATAGCGTCGGTCATATGTTGCGGACTGTGAAACCAAATCAAAATGCTCGCCAATTTATAGACAGGCTTCATTCCCGTGATGGAGAGATGGAAGCGACTTTGTTTTCCGTTCAATCAAAAATCAGAGGATCTCAGCAGTATTTTCAATCTCTTTCCTATAAAGTAAAGTCAATGATTGAGCAATTGGGTCCACCGACTTTGTTTCTGACAGTTTCATGTGCTGAGTGGTACTCTCCTGAATTTATTGACTATCTACGGACTGTCCATAAGAACTTACCTGGTGTGGCAAAAATGACCCCAGCAGAGTTGACGTGTCTAGATCCAATTGCAGTTTCCATGCACTTTGACAAAAAATGGACACCTATATTGAATGAGCTAATTTGTTCAAAGACAAATCCTTTGTTTGGTAAAATTAAGGATCATTTCTGGCGTATCGAGTATCAGAAACGAGGTGCGCCTCATGTACACTGTGTGTTGTGGATTGAAGATGCTCCTATTATTGGGAAATCAACAGCGTCTGAAGTGATTAAGTATATCAATAGTATTATAACTTGTGAAATACCAAATAGATTGACTAGCCCAACTCTTCACAAACTGGTCAAAGACCATCAAATGCACCGCTGTAATAAATGCTGTCAAAGAAAGTATAAGAGAAAAAGAGGAAGGTGGGTTACGTATTGTTAGTTTGGCTTTCCTCGTCCTACAAAGGAACGAACAGAATTATATGACATCCTTGACTGCTTGGCTCATGGTACAAACCGTAAAAAGCCAAGAAAAAGAATATATCATCTGCTTCGAAGAGATCACGAGCGTTATATAAATGACTATTCTCCTGCGTTACTTATTGCTAATCAAGCAAACATTGATGCTCAATATATTGGCCATTTGGGCTCTAAATTACCGTATTACATTACCGATTACATGACAAAAGCAGAGAGTGTCGAAATAGAAGCAATGTGGGAGGAAGTAAATAATGCATGCAAAAGTCTTGGTCAACGAACTATGTCCTACTTGTTGAAGTCCATAAAAACCCGTCAAGTTGGAGCAGTTGAAGCTGCTGATAGGCTTCTTGGTACTAAATTGTATAGTATTTCTAGGCAATTTAGATATATTGACCTTGCGAAAAAGAGCGAGGTGAAGAGGATACTGAGAAGGTATGAGGAGCTTGAAAAGCTTGCTAATAACGATCCACAGAGTAGTGATTTGTACATTGCCCACTGGGTTATTGATATCTACCCTAAAAGACCGGAACATATGGAAAATATCAGTCTTTTTCAGTTATTGTCTTGGTATGAACGGGAGCGTAATGGTACTGATGATAATATGATGTTAACTGACGGGTCCTTCTACCTCAGAAAAAGGCTTTTTAAACCGTATATCATACAGCACAGAAAGGTAAACCCATTTGAAACTGACGAGAAGAAAAATGCTTACTATGGAGATCTTTTAAAATTGTTTAAACCTTGGAGAAATGAAAATGAGCTAGTAGTAAGTGGAAATAGCAACTACAAAACCTACTGTGTTGAAAGTGTAAACTATCCCAACATGGTAGCTTACCATGAAAAATTTGTTGTTAAGAGGAAAAGCGATATAGAATTTGAAGAAAGGGTCTGAGAACGTGCAAAAGAAATTTTGAAGGCAGAAAATATTGATGAAAATATTGAAGATGACCCAGAAAATGCAATTCAGGGAGGAGTCATTGACAGAGCAGCAGATGCTATGGAGGATTTGTTAGACGCAAACAAACAGATTTTAAATGGTGACACCGAAAACAGGTTGAAAAATGATTATGAGTCGCTCAATATTGATCAAAAGAGAGTTGTACACAAAATTTTAGACTCAGTTACCAAGCGCAATGGTGCAACATCTTTGAAGTTGATTTTATCTGGATGTGGGGGTACAGGAAAATCTAGGGTTATCAGTGTTGTGAGAAGACTACTTTGCAACAAGTTCAAGAATGAAGATTGTCCCGTTGTAGTTATGGCAACTACTGGTATTGCTGCACATAGCATAAATGGTTTAACAATACATAGTTGTTTAAGTTTAGCTACTGATTAGGAAAACACCACAAACTACACACCTCTCTCCACTGAAAAACTTCTTACTTTGAGAAAGACACCTAAGGAGACAAGACTTTTATTATTGATGAAATTATTATGGTTTCGTCTCTTCTTTTAACCTACATTCATTTAAGACTATCAGAAAATATTTGCAGTTGATTTGCCAATGGGTAGTGCTAACTGCGTGTTTTTATGAGATTTTCTTCAATTAAGACCAGTAAGTGGTAATCCTCCTTATTTACCCCTCTCACGACTAGAAGTAAAAAACAGGATCAGGAAATTTGGTATGTTCAACCTCTGGCATCTAATTTAGCATGAAGAACTAAGCATAAATTTGAGACAGAAGAATGATAAGAGTTGCACTAATAAATTTGCTGACATTAAACAAGGGTTTTTCACTGGGGAAAATTTGAATAGTCTTTACAATAGAAAAATTGGGAACTCCTACAGAGATTCAAATGACGAAATAATAGATCTTTACTCAAAATTGTATGAAGAGGGAAATAGACCTGTCATTCTTATGCCCACCAATGAAAATTTTATGGTAGTTATCGATTTACTTCTTACAAAAAGCCGCTCAGACTACGTTAAACTTTCTGCAGTTGATCGACTCTCTTCAGTTGTTGACGACAAACGAATCGAACAGAAAGCAGCAAACACTGTTTTAAACTTTGGCAACGACAAAAAAAGAAGAGCCGGTTCTTTCATGAGCTTGTTACTTGCAGTAGGTGCACGTGTAATGCTCCAAAGAAATATTTGTGTTGCTAAGGGGCTAGTAAATGGATCAATGGGAACAGTAACAAGCTTCAAGTTGCTACCAAACGGAGAAATAATTGGAGTTCTTGTAAAATTTGATGGACTTGAACTTCCGGTTGAAATTGGAAGAGAAACCGTGCGCTTTGAAGTTTTGAAGCAAGTCTTTTTTACGCGAAGACAGTTTCCTCTTCAACTGGCCTTTGCTATTACAATACACAAGTCCCAAGGACTAAGTTTACAGTGTGCAATTGTTGACGCAGGTAATCGTTGCTTCGGTCCAGGTATGTTGTGCGTTGCTCTTTCCCGTGTGACCACTAGTGCAGGTTTACGTCTAGTAGAATTTGATAAGACAAAGATTTATTGCGATGTTGATGCTTTAATTGAGTACAACCATTTGAGACAAATTTATAGAACAGATCTTCCATTGTTTGAGTTCCCAGAAAGGCAACTCAGAGGTACACCAGATGAAGTATGTATAACAAATGAATTAAACTCTAAAGGACAATAGACTCAATGAAAAAAAATTTCCATTGTTGGAGGTCCCAAAAAAAGAATGAGAAGCCCTTCAGTTGAAGAACCATGATTAATAGAAATTTATCCCGAAAATAAGAGAAGGATAACGAGTGTCAGACCAATGGTGTCAACAAGAGAGAAAAAAATAAAATATTAATGCGAGACTTGATCATAATGATATATATCGTGTCATTCAACCGGTCCAAGATCGTCAAGAACAACACAAAAATGCTAATAATGCAAATGCACCAGCAAGTGCATATGCTACTCTTGATAGTAATAGAAAGGTATCAAGAATTTTACATGCTGACTGGATTCAAGCAGAAACTAATATATTTCTATCTGGATACGCAGGCAGCCAATGCTTTGCCATGGTACTCGCAAATATTATCCGAGCTGCTATTATACCTCCAAGTCAATGGAATAAAAATATTCTGAACAGAAACATGATTGAAGGGGATACAATTTATGCTCTCATACGTGAAAATAATAATAATAGAAATCCAAGAGTTTTTCCGATTCCTCCTAGTGGCTATTTGGTATTGAAAAATTTAGATGTCATCAAGGACGATTTTCTAATGTATGACGCAGTATTTTCCCTAAATTATGACGATAATTGGTTGTGCAGTGGAAGCTTATTGGATTCTATAAATAATGGAGAATTAGGAATTACATTATTGGCTGCTTTAAAAAATTTTTTAGAGAACATAATGCTGGAATACTCTAAATCACTGGGTCTTATGCATTATGATGAAAAATACTATTTTACAGATTCTCACTCATGCGGACCCAGAGGAGCACCATTACAAAATAATAATGGAAAAGCATGTGTCATAGAATGCGACACGATTGAAGAATTATATCGCATTACTCGAAGAGTCTTCAAAGCCAAAAATGAACAATTTACTATTCATTATATTGACGTTACAGTAAATACATTAAAATACGATCACTGAAATAACAAATTAATTACTATATTTATATAATAAAGAACAACCTCTTACCTATATTAATTTATATTCTTTATAAATTATATAAATGAATATTCTTATTAGCTTGTGTAAACTGCAAAAATATCCATGGTATCCGAGCAATAGTTTGAATATTTCAATACAAGCTAGAAAAATACCTTAGAATGTTAAAATTAGTTTTATTTTTGGTTAGGTTCTAACTACCCGATGTGGGATTGACTATGTAGTTTCAGACCAAAAAATTCAATTTTTTAATATATCTTATTTTTCAGTTTATAATCGCTAAAGTTATTATGTAAACTGCAAAAATATTTATGATATCTGAGCAATAATTTTAATCTTTTCATTCAAACTAACAAAATACCTGAAAATTTAAAAATTAGTTTTACTTTTTGTTAGGTTATGGATATTTGATACGAGTCATAAGAAGTTTTATGACTTCATAATAGAGTATTATGACGAGTCATAAGAAGCGAGTTAGTACAAAAAATAGAGACAACATCTTGAAAAGAGAAATAGTAGAGATGAAAACACCCCGGCCCGTACATGATATTTGGAGTGCATTTCCATTAACCAAAAATGAAGAAGAACAACTTATAGAATGTACCCTTCAAGTTGAAAGTATCCGGGTTGCAGCGGTAGCTAGCAACCTAGTAAGAGACGATCACGTCCAATGTTAATTTATAGTAAGGAACGACACATAATAAAGAACGACCTTTTGCCTATACTAGATAAATGCTTACGCAAAGAAGATAATAAAGACGCCAACTATTCTTCTTAAGAGATACAGTAAAGAATGAGCCTTAGCCTATTGTAGCAGAAATAAGAATATCTAGGTTGCAGTGGTAGCTAGCAACCTAGTAAGAAACGCCAAATTAAAATATGATCATTAGAAGAACAAACCATTGCTTATATTGAACTTAGTTAGCTGCCTGATTCTTTGAGGTTCGTCTCTTACTATTCCAAAGAAGAAAAAGCCGAAGGCTTTTTCCTGTTTGTAATAATACATTATCCGGGTTGTTATAATAAAGATCGAACTCTTCCCTATACTAACTTGCATAGGCAACTTCACTATAGTTAAGATTTATAATAAAGAATGACCTCTTACCTATATTAATTTATATTCTTTATAAATTATATAAATGAATATTCTTATTAGCTTGTGTAAACTGCAAAAATATCCATGGCATCCGAGCAATAGTTTGAATATTTCAATACAAGCTAGAAAAATACCTTAAAATGTTAAAATATAATAAAGAACGACCTCTTGCCTATACTAAATTTTATACGCCACTTAATTAGAGCATTGGTTTTTAATTCAACAGATTGCTTGGCACTGTAATATCGTAGAGAGTTGTTCAATGACTCATTTTAAAGGAAATTAATGGGGTTAAAAACCTTTTTTAATTCAAACAAATTATTTTTATTGTTTATAATAAAGAACGACCTCTTGCCTATACTAAATTTTATATTTTTTCCGGGTTGCAGCGGTAGCTAGCAACCTAGTAAGAGACGATCACCTCCAATGTTAAGAAATATAAAACCCCCCAACTCCTAGAAAAAGAGTCAGATCAAAACAAAAAGTACACCATTAGAACCGCCTTGTCCGAATCCTCTATAAAGGAAACTTACCGCCCTTTGGCTTGAATAACAAAGAAAATATATTGGCTTGAAAATCAACAAAATTGACTTTTACCACGTTATTCTCCACAAACGGGATATTTTTTTCTTTCCGCTTTTTTTTCTCCTCAGCTAGCGGGGCCCTGGAAAATCATAGAGAGCTGTATAATAGCTCATTTTAAAGGAAATTGCCACATCTAGTGCCTTTTGTAATTAAAAATAAAATACTTTTTAAAGTAGAATCAATTTTGTCAAAAAAATTACATTTTTGATGTATTTTCATACTGCAGTCATTTCAAAGATATTTGAATTTTTAAGCAATCAAACAGTTCATGGTAATGAACTCTATAGTAATAATAGCTACTTGTATCAATAGTAACCGAAACTCCTGTAACCAAAATTTTCTTTTTTGGCTTAATCGCTAAAATTATTATGTAAACTGCAAAAATATTTATGATGCCTAATCAGTAATAGTAAGTTCTTAATTTAAACAACAAAAATACATGGAAATTTTATAATTAGTTTTACTTTTTGTCTCCTGGAAGAAAAATTTTTTTCATCTCAGTTCAAAGTTATTATTGTATCCTGGAACCAAACTTTTTTTGGTTTGTAACCCGTAAAGTACGTATTTCCATATTATTGTCTTATAATTGCAATTATTTTAGTTTTCAGTCCAGAATCGCTAAACTTATTATGTAAACTGCAAAAATATTTATGGTGTCTAACCAGTAATACTAATTTTGTACTTCAAACAAGATAAATACCTGAAAATTTAAAAATTATTTTTTTTTATGCTAGGTTTTAGATACTCGACACGGGGTATTGTGTACTTAATAATTTTAAACCTTGAAAAAATATGGTCTCACTTGAAAGGAAAAAAAGAAAGAATAACCAAAAAAAATATCAAAATAGAGCAATCCAAATTTCTAGTAATAAAAAACTTTACTACACAAAAAATAAAGCTAACATCCTGAAATATCAGAAAAGTTTATTTAAAAGAGATAAAAATGCCACCGAACGCAATAAAGGTCGAGCACGCGTAAGGATTGCTACTAAGATGTCTTGTGATCCAGGTTTTAAGAAAATGAAATATGACAGAGCAAAACAGAGGTATCTTACGGATCAGGGGTATCGAGAAGGGAAAATTGAGACAGCCAAACAAAAGAGCAAGGAACGGTATGATAACGATATAGATTACCGAAACAAACATAAGAAAAAAGTTGCTATCAGAATAATGGGTAGATACTGGGGTGACAAAAGCTATAATGAAAAAATTAAATTCTCTGCGAGGTTGTACTGAAGAACGCATAAGGACAAAGGGAAAATTTACATCCAGAAATACAAGAAGATAGCAAAAATGCAGGCTGATCTTTGTAAATTGAGAAAAATTTTACGCATGTTTTATCGGGATCACGAAAAGTATTCAAAATTACAAATTAAAATTCTCTTTGAAAGAGCGGATGCTGTTGAAAAGTCGGCTAGAAATGCTTTGGCAAAGCTTCATAGCAATATCCAAAAGAAATGTTGTCAGTTTAATGAAAAGCTTCCAAGGTATGGATTGGCAACTGCGGAACAGTTTATAGAAGCAATGAAAAATGTTCGACAACACAGTGAATATAAGGAGGCGTTCTTCTTAGAAAATTCGTATATTAATTTTGGAAGGAGCAATTGCAGTTTATGTAGCAGCAATAAAAATATATATACAAGCATACCTATCAACAGCGAAGGAAAAGCAATGTTTTTCAATTATGGCGAAAACGAGCCTGTTAGGGTTATTAGTAAATGTGTTTGTAAGACTAATGATTTAGAACAAATTCCTGGAACACCGACTCAAGAAAAAAGCATTTCTAACTGTGTTTTAAACAGTTCTTTTAGTTCTACTGAATATTTGGCAAAAAATTCTCTTTGTAGTAGAACAAACTGTCCTGAAAAGTACGAGACAACTATTGAAAAATGCTCTAAAACTAGATCTGACAAGGAAATTATGATGGCTGAAGTCACCTATAACAATCTGAGTAAACATTCAAAACCAAAAATTGGGCAGCAGGTTACTTGGCAATGTCACCCTGATATCTGCAAGCTCTATCCGACAGATATTGAATTATGTCAAATTCTTTTTGATATCCTTGAAAATAATGTAGCATTAAAATTTTCAACTGAAAAAGTGGTTAATTTCTACCTTGGCGGCTTGGATTATTGTGAAATCAATTACAGGGACAGAAGAAAGCATGGGCATTCGTTATACTGTAGCCCAAATGAGGGATGTCAGAGCTATTTGCGTTCTCTAAGGGCACTAGCTCCACATTTTCCTGTCTTGAACTGTTTTATTAATAGCGTATATAAGGCAGGATCAAAATGTAAGATTATAAAACATATTAATATACTAAAAGTCGAGGGCTCGTACAAGGAACTAAGTCATTACATAGAAGAAGTGCCAAGTAGAATCTGTCGTAATAATAGTCAAGACTTCATTTACGGTGATAGCAATATTAGAGTTTCTGTGGATGAAAACACAATAATAAAATTATTTGGTGAGAGCCTTGATAAGGTAGCTAACATCAGGGATGTATACCCCACAATGCAGTTGTGAGCAGATAAAGACAAAATACCAATTGAAGAGTCTAAGATCCCTTTCAAATAAGAAAGGTTTTGATGTAATGATGGCCACGATTTTAGAACACCTACAACAGGACATACCCAAAGATGACAGAGAACAACTAATTCAATGTACAGGTTGGAAAGAGGATGTCATAGATTCATTCTTTGTCTGTGATTACTGTGCTGGGAAAATGTTGAAAAGTCAGGAGAATGTCCGATCAGTATTAAATAACCTTCATATAGACTGTACACCGGAATGTATAAAGTGTTTAAATAATTTTGAAATGGCAATGATTCGATTTGTAATGCCTTGTCTTACGATCGTCAGATTAGGGCAAGTAACTGCATTGAAGAGACCTAGAACAGAACTTGTTGACGCTCTTAAGGGAAGAATAGTATATGTATGTGCAAGCAAATGCAGATATTCAGCCTGAAAAACTTCTTAACATTGATAGTTTTGTAGTCATTGTCAATGGTCAGCCTACTTACAACAAGAATGTTTGGACTGCACTAATAGATCTGAGAAAAGTCCATGAAGCACTGTTGTGGTTAAGAGAGAACAACAGTCTCTATAAAACAATACATGCATACACCCTAGAAGATTTAAATAAAATACTCGAAGAACGTCTTGCTGAAAAAGCGGTTGGTGTTGATAATTTACCTGAAATACCGGAAGCTGCAATCCTTCAGAAACTGACAGAAAGCGCTAAATCTACATTGGTTGAACATTTTTCTGTCCAGCCTCTCAATTCAGCGGTTCCAAAAGACTTCATTGAAGATTTTAAGCAGATGAAAGATCTTGGTACTGACCAATTTCAAATCAAGAAACTAGAAGGTGAGAGCGAAGACTTATTTCAGGAAGAACTTGATCTAAAAGTGTTTCCAAATCATTTCCCGAAAGGCAAATATGGCTTGCGTGACAAGGCAAGACCATTTCGGATAAGGAATGCAGAATATTTTAAATCAAGGCTTCTTAGCAGACATACTAAGTTTCGTCTTGACAAACAGTTTCTTTTTCACAGCTTCCAATTGCAAGAATTCTCTTACATGTGTAATAGCGTCGGTCATATGGTGCGGACTGTGAAACCAAATCAAACTGCTCTTCAATTTATAGACAGGCTTCATTCCCGTGATGGAGAGATGGAAGCGACTTTGTTTTCTGTTCAATCAAAAATCAGATGATCTCAGAAGTATTTTCAATCTCTTTCCTATAAAGTAAAGTCAATGATTGAGCAATTGGGTCCACCGACTTTGTTTCTGACAGTTTCATGTGCTGAGTGGTACTCTCCTGAATTTATTGACTATTTACGGACTGTCCATAAGAACTTACCTGGTGTGTCAAAAATGACCCCAGGAGAGTTGACGTGTCTAGATCCAATTGCAGTTTCCATGCACTTTGACAAAAAATGGACACCTATATTTAATGAGCTAATTTGTTCAAAGACAAATCCTTTGTTTGGTAAAATTAAGGATCATTTCTGGCGTATCGAGTATCAGAAACGAGGTGCGCCTCATGTACACTGTGTGTTGTGGATTGAAGATGCTCCTATTATTGGGAAATCAACAGCGTCTGAAGTGATTCAGTATATCAATAGTATTATAACTTGTGAAATACCCAATAGATTGACTAGTCCAACTCTTCAAAAACTGGTCAAAGACCATCAAGTGCACCACTGTAATAAATACTGTCAAAGAAAATATAAGAGAAAAAGAGGAAGATGGGTTACGTATTGTAAGTTTGGCTTTCTTCGTCCTACAAAGGAACGAACAGAATTATATGACATCCTCGACTGCTTGGCTCATGGTAAAAACCGTAAAAAGCCAAGAAAAAGAATATATCATCTGCTTCGAAGAGATGACGAGCGTTATATAAATGACTATTCTCCTGCGTTACTTATTGCTAATCAAGCAAACATTGATGTTCAATATATTGGCCATTTGGGCTCTAAATTACCGTATTACATTACCGACTACATGACAAAAGCAGAGAGTGTCGAAATAGAAGCAATGTGGGAGGAAGTAAATAATGCATGCAAAAGTCTTGGTCAACGAACTATGTCCTACTTGTTGAAGTCCATAAAAACCCGTCAAGTTGGAGCAGTTGAAGCTGCTGATAGGCTTTTTGGTACTAAATTGTATAGTATTTCTAGGCAATTTGGATATATTGACCTTGCGAAAAAGAGCGAGGTGAAGAGGACACTGAGAAGGTATGAGGAGCTTGAAAAGCTTGCTAAAAACGAACCACAGAGTAGTGATTTGTACATTTCCCACTGGGTTATTGATATCTACCCTAAAAGACCGGAACATATGGAAAATATTAGTCTTTTTCAGGTATTGTCTTGGTATGAACGGGAGCGTAATACATTAAAAGACGATCACTGAAATAGCAAACCATTCCATACATTGGATTTAGCTACTTGATTGTTTAAGTTTCGTCTCTTACTATTTAAAGGAAGAAAAAGTCGTAGGCTTTTTCCTGTTTGTATTTACAGTTAAAAAACGAACTCAAGCCCAAAGAAACTGAACCCTGTAATTCATTCATATTATCTCCATTATTTTAGCTAGGGTGTAAATAAACAAGTTTCTTTTTTAAATTTTTAATATTAAAGATGGATCAATGATGTCATAAGCGTAGGTTGTAGCCAGGTCGTCTCTTACTATTCCAATTATAAAGAAGCCAAAGGCTTTTTCCTGTTTGCAATACAGTAAGGTACAAAAAAGAACGAACTCTAGCCTATATTTTATATTAAAGGACGATTGCAGTAATCCGGGTTGCAGCAGTAGCTAGCAACCTAGTAAGAGACGATCACGTCCAATGTTAAGAGATATAAAAACCCATAACTCCTAAAAAAAGAGTCAGATCAAAACAAAAAGTACACCATTAGAACCGCCTTGTCCAAATCCGGGTTGCAGCGGTAGCTAGCAACCTAGTAAGAGACGATCACCTCCAATGTTAAGAAATATAAAACCCCCCAACTCCTAAAAACAGAGTCAGATCAAAACAAAAAGTACACCATTAGAACCGCCTTGTCCGAAACCCCTATAAACGAAACTTACCGCCCTTTGGCTTGAATAACAAAGAAAATATATTGGCTTGAAAATCAAGAGAATTGACTTTAACCACGATATTCTCCACAAACGGCATCTTTTTTTTCTTTCCGCTTTTTTTTCTCCTCAGCTAGCTGGGCACTGGAAAACCGTAGAGAGCTGTATGATAGCTCATTTTAAAGTAAATTGCTACATCTAGGGCCTTTTTTAATTAAAAATAAAATACTTTTTAAAGTAGAATCAATTTTGTCAAAAAAATTGCATTTTTGATGTATTTTCATACTGCAGTCTTTTCAAAGATATTTGAATTTTGAAGCAATAAAACAGTTCATGGTAATGAACTCTATAGTAATAATAGCTACTTGTCTCAATAGTAACCGAAACTCCTGGAACCAAAATTTTCTTTTTTGGCTTAATCGCTAAAATTATTATGTAATCCGGGTTGCAGCGGTAGCTAGCAACCTAGTAAGAGACTTTTTCTCCTCAGCTAGCTGGGCACTGGAAAATCAGAGAGCTTTATAATAGCTCATTTTAAAGGAAATTGCAACATCTAGTGCCTTTTGTAATTAAAAATAAAATACTTTTTAAAGTAGAATCAATTTTGTCAAAAAAATTGCATTTTTGATGTATTTTCATGCTGCAGTCTTTTCAAAGATATTTGAATTTTGAAGCAATCAAACAGTTCCTGGTAATGAACTCTATAGTAATAATAGCTACTTGTATCAATAGTAACCGAAACTCCTGGAACCAAAATTTTCTTTTTTGGCTTAATCGCTAAAATTATTATGTAAAGTGCAAAAATTTCTATGATGCCTAATCAGTAATAGTAAGTTCTTAATTTAAACAACAAAAATACATGAAAATTTTATAATTAGTTTTACTTTTTGTCTCCTGGAAGAAAATTTTTTTCATCAAAGTTCAAAGTTATTATTGTATCCATGAACCAAACTTTGTTTGGTTTGTAACCCGTAAAGTACGTATCTCCATATTATTGTCTTGTAATTGCAATTATTTTAGTTTTCAGTCCAGAATCACTAAACTTATTATGTAAACTGCAAAAATATTTATTGTGTAAAACCAATAAAAATAATTTTGTAACTCAAACAAGATAAACACCTGAAAATTTTAAAATTGGTTTTGATTTATGATAGGTTTTAGATAATCGACACGGGGTATTGTGTACTTTATAGTTTTAAACCTTGAAAAAATATTTTCTCGATTGAAAGGAAAAAAAGAAAGAATAACCAAAAAAAACATCAAAATAGAGCAATCCAAATTTCTACTAATAGAAAACTTTACTACACAAAAAATAAAGCTAACATCCTGAAATATCAGAAAAGTTTATTTAAAAGAGATAAAAATGCCACCGAACGTAATAAAGCTCGAGAACACTCAAGGATTGCTACTAAGATTTCTTGTGATCCAGGATTTAAGAAAAGGAAATATGACAGAGGAAAACAGAGGTATGTTACGGATCAGGGGTATCGAGAAGGGAAAATTGAGACAGCCAAACAAAAGAGCAAGGAACGGTATGATAACGATATAGATTACCGAAGCAAACATAAGAAAAAAGTTTCTACCAGAATATTCCAATTAAGAAAAAGCCTTAGGATTTTTCCTGTTTGTAACTTCACATCAAACAAATAAAAGATCAGATCAGACCGAGAACAGATCAGATCAGACCGACAACAGTTAGAGTAATTAAATTAAAAAAGTTCGTATTTTCAAACAGTTCGTGGTTATGAAAAATTTTTATAATAAAGAACGAACTCTTCCCTATACTAAATTGTATAGGCAACTTCACTATAGTTTAGATTACAGTATATATATAAAGGATTGATGTGGTTCATTGTAAATTCAAAAAAGGTTTAGATCCGGGTAGCAGCGGTAGCTAGAAACATAGTTAGAGACGATCACGTCCAATGTTAAGAAATATAAAAAACCATAGTTCCTAAAAAAGGAGTCAGATCAAAACAAAAAGTACACCATTAGAACCGTCTTGTCGGAAACCCCTGTATAGGAAACTTTCAGTCCCTTGGCTTGACCAGCAAGGGAAATATATTGGCTTGAAAATCAAGAAAAGTGGCAGCTACTACAACATTCTGCCTAAACGGGATATTTTTTTTTCTTTTTTCTTTCTTTTCCACAGATAGCTTGGCACTGAAACATCGTAGTGCCTTGGACCACTCGGCCAGGCTGCCTCTCATGAATAATATATATGTGAATCTGGGTTGCAGCAGTAGCTAGCAACCTAGCAAGAGACGATCAGTCCAATGCTAAGAAATATAAAAACCCAAAACTCCTAAAAATAGAGTCAGATGAAAACAAAAGTACATCAATAGAACTACCTTGTCTGAAACCTTACTAGATAAATAATGAATCCGGGTTGCAGCGGTAGCTAGCAACCTAGTAAGAGACGATCACGTCCAATGTTAAGAAATAAAAAAACCATAGCTCCTAAAAAAGCAGTCAGTTCAAAACAAAAAGTACACCATTAGAACCGCCTTGTCCGAAACCCCTGTATAGGAAACTTTCTGTCCCTTGGCTTGAACAGCAAGGGAAAATATGTTGGCTTGAAAATCAAGAAAATTGACTTTAACCACGTTATTCTCCCCAAACGGGATATTTTTTTCTCTTTTCTTTTTTCTTTGTTTCCAGAGATAGCTTGGCACTGGAACATCGTAGAGGGTTGTTCAATAGCTCATTTTAAATGAAATTAATTGGGTTAAAACCTTTTGTAACTAAAATAAATTATTTCTAAAAGAGAATAAATTTTTCCACCAAAAACTGCATTTTCGATGTCTTTTCACACTGCAGTCTTTCAAACATAATCGTATACCAGCGGTAAGATTTGAACCCACTCCTCCGAAGAGACTGGTGGCTAACACCAGTGTCTTGGACCACTCGGCCAGGCTGCCTCTCATAAATAAATATATATGTGAATTTGGGTTGCAGCAGTATCCGGGTTGCAGCGGTAGCTAGCAACCTAGCTTACAATAAGGAACGAACTGTAACCCATAGTAACTTAAATATTAAATCAAACAGTTTTTGGTCATAATAATGAGTGTAATGGCTAATTTTAAAGGAAACTGATGCATATAAACACCTTTTATAATTAATTACATTAAAAGACCATCATTGGAATAACAATTACATACATTTGAATTAGTTAGCTATTTGATTGTTTAAGGCTCGTCTCTTACTATTTCAAAGAAGAAAAAGCCGTAGGTTTTTTCCTGTTTGTAATCAGTTCATTATCTGGGTTGCAGCGGTAGCTAGAAACTTACATAAAGGACCCATATAGTTCATCATAAATGGTATTTGTCAATTAGGTCCGGGTTTGCAGTGGTAGTTAGCAACCTAGTAAGAGATTATATTAAAGAGCGAATTATAGCCCATAGTAAGTGATTATACAAAGTTTCGGTATAGTTAATTATAAATTGGAATTACATTAAAAGACGATAATTGGAATAACAAATCATTGTATACATTCAATTTAGTTATCTACTTGATTGTTTGATCAGGGTTGCAGCGGTAGCTAGCAACCTAGCAAGAGACGATCACTTCCCATAGTAAAAACTAAAGTAACCCATAACTCCTGAAAAAAGATTAAGAACAAAACAAGAAGTACACTATTAGAACCGCCCAGTCTAAAAATTCTATATAGCAAACTTACCGTCCTTTGGCTTGAATAACATTACAGTAAAGAACGAACCTTAGTCCATAGTAAAATCCGGGTTGCAGCGGTATACATTAAAAGACGATCATTTGATCCGGGTTGCAGCGGTAGCTAGCAACCTAGTAAGAGACAATCACGTCCAATGTTAAGAAATATAATAAAGATCAAACTCTTCCCTATACTAACTTGCATACGCAACTTCACTATAGTTAAGATTACAGTATTTATATTTTTACATTAAAAGTTCTCCGCAAACGGCATCTTTTTTTCTTTCCAATTTTTTTTCTCCTCAGCTAGCTGGGCACTGGAAAATCATAGAGAGCTATATAATAGCTCATTTTAAAGGAAATTACTACATCTAGTTACTTTTGTAATTAAAAATAAAATACTTTTTCAGTAGAATCAATTTTTTCAAAAAACAAAACTAAATTTTTTACGTATTTTCATTCTGCAATCTTTTCAAAGATATTTGAATTTTGAAGCAATCAAACAGTTCATGGTAATCAACTCTATAGTAATAATAGCTACTTGTCTCAATAGTAACCGAAACTCGAAAGAACTAAATTTTGATACCAATAGATTCATCAAAGCAAACTGTTCGTGATAACGAACTGTATGTTGTATAGTAAGAGCGACTCGTCTCATTAGTAACTGACTGCATCTAGTTCAACCTGTAATTAAAGATAAAATATTTTTTTAAAAGTTCCGGGTTGCATTGGTAGCTAGCAACCGAATTAAAAGACAATCATTCGAAGAACATACCATTGCATATATTGGACTTAGTTAGCTGCTCGATTCCGTGAAAAAAAATCTTCCGGGTTCCGGGTTGCAGTGGTAGCTAGCATCCGGGTTGCAGCGGTAGCTAGCAACCTAGTAAGAGACGATCACCTCCAATGTCAAGAAATATAAAACCCCCCAACTCCTAAAAAAAGAGTCAGATCAAAACAAAAAGTACACCATTAGAACCGCCTTGTCCGAATCCTCTATAAAGGAAACTTACCTGCCCTTTGGCTTGAATAACAAAGAAAATATATTGGCTTGAAAATCAAGAAAATTGACTTTTACCACGTTATTCTCCACAAACGGGATATTTTTTTCTTTCCGCTTTTTCTTTCTGCTCAGCTAGCAGGGCACTGGAAAATCATAGAGAGCTGTATAATAGCTCATTTTAAAGGAAATTGCAACATCTAGTCACTTTTGTATTTAAAAATAAAATACTTTTTAAAGTAGAATCAATTTTGTCAAAAAAATTGCATTTTTGATGTATTTTCATACTGCAGTCTTTTCAAAGATATTTGAATTTTGAAGCAATAAAACAGTCCATGTAATGAACTCTATAGTAATAATAGCTACTTGTCTCAATAGTAACCGAAACTCCTGGAACCAAAATTTTCTTTTTTGGCTTAATCGCTAAAATTATTATGTAAACTGCAAAAATATTTATGATGCCTAATCAGTAATAGTAATTTTTTAATTTAAACAACAAAAATACATGAAAATTCTAAAATTAGTTTTGCTTTTTGTCTCCTGGAAGAAATTTTTTTTTCATCTCAGTTCAAATTTATTATTGTATCCTGTAACCCGTAAAGTACATATCTCCATATTATTGTCTCATAATTGCAATTATTTTAGTTTTCAGTCCAGAATCACTAAACTTATTATTTAAACTGCAAAAATATTTATGGTGTCTAACCAATAATACTAATTTTGTAATTCAAACAAGATAAATACCTGAAAATTTTAAAATTAGTCCGGGTTGCAGCGGTAGCTAGCAACCTAGTAAGAGACGATCACCTCCAATGTCAAGAAATATAAAACCCCCCAACTCCTAAAAAAAGAGTCAGATCAAAACAAAAAGTACACCATTAGAACCGCCTTGTCCGAATCCTCTATAAAGGAAACTTACCTCCCTTTGGCTTGAATAACAAAGAAAATATATTGGCTTGAAAATCAAGAAAATTGACTTTTACCACGTTATTCTCCACAAACGGGATATTTTTTCTTTCCGCTTTTTCTTTCTGCTCAGCTAGCTGGGCACTGGAAAATCATAGAGAGCTGTATAATAGCTCATTTTAAAGGAAATTGCAACATCTAGTCACTTTTGTATTTAAAAATAAAATACTTTTTAAAGTAGAATCAATTTTGTCAAAAAAATTGCATTTTTGATGTATTTTCATACTGCAGTCTTTTCAAAGATATTTGAATTTTGAAGCAATAAAACAGTCCATGTAATGAACTCTATAGTAATAATAGCTACTTGTCTCAATAGTAGCCGAAACTCCTGGAACCAAAATTTTCTTTTTTGGCTTAATCGCTAAAATTATTATGTAAACTGCAAAAATATTTATGATGCCTAATCAGTAATAGTAATTTTTTTAATTTAAACAACAAAAATACATGAAAATTCTAAAATTAGTTTTGCTTTTTGTCTCCTGGAAGAAATTTTTTTTTCATCTCAGTTCAAATTTATTATTGTATCCTGTAACCCGTAAAGTACATATCTCCATATTATTGTCTCATAATTGCAATTATTTTAGTTTTCAGTCCAGAATCACTAAACTTATTATTTAAACTGCAAAAATATTTATGGTGTCTAACCAATAATACTAATTTTGTAATTCAAACAAGATAAATACCTTAAAATTTTAATATTAGTTTTGTTTTATTATATTTTTTAGATACTCTACACTTGATTTTGTTTGATTAATAATTTTAAATATTGAAAAAATATGGTCTCACGCGAGTGGAAAAAAAGAAAGAATAACCAAAAACAATATCAAAATAGAACAATCCAAATTTCTACTAATAGAAAACTTTACTACACAAAAAATAAAGCTAACATCCTGAAATATAAGAAAAGTTTATTTAAAAGAGATAAAAATGCCACCAAACGCAATAAAGCTCGAGCACGCGTAAGGATTGCTGCTAAGATGTCTTGTGATCCAGGATTTAAGAAAATGAAATATGACAGAGCAAAACAGATGTATCTTACGGATCAGGGGTATCGAGAAGGGAAAATTGAGACAGCGAAACAAAAGATCAAGGATCTGTATTATAACGATATAGATTACCGAAACAAACATAAGAAAAAAGTTGCTACCAGAATAATGGGTAGATACTGGGGTGACAAAAGCTATAATGAAAAAATTAAATTCTCTGCGAGGTTGTACCGAAGAACGCATAAGGACAAAGGGAAAAATTACATTCAGAAATACAAGAAGATGGCAAAAATGCAGGCTGATCTTTGTAAATTGAGAAACATTTTACGCATGTTTTATCGGGATCACGAAAAGTATTCGAAATTACAGATTAAAATTCTCTTTGAAAGAGCGGATGCTGTTGAAAAGTCGGCTAGAAATGCTTTGGCAAAGCTTCATGGCAATATCCAAAAGAAATGTTGTCAGTTTAACGAAAAGCTTCCAAGGTATGGATTGGCAACTGCGGAACAGTTTATAGATGCAATGGAAAATGTTCGACAACACAGTGAATATACGGAGGCGTACTTCTTAGAAAATTCGTATATTAATTTTGGAAGGAGCAATTGCAGTTTATGTAGCAGCAATAAAAATATATATACAAGCATACCTATCAACTAGCGAAGGAAAAGCAATGTTTTTACAATTATGGCGAAAACGAGCCTGTTAGGGTTATTAGTAAATGTGTTTGTAAGACGTAATGATTTAGAACAAATTCCTGGAACACCGACTCAAGAAAAAAGCATTTCTAACTGTGTTTTAAACAGTTCGTTTAGTTCTACTGAATATTTGGCAAAATTATAATAAAGAACGACCTCTTGCCTATACTAAATTTTATAGGCCACTTAACTATAGTATAGGCCACTTAACTATAGTATAGGCTAGTACAGTTATATTTAAGGTCAATATATTAAAATTTTCCACTTAATAACGGTCATTGGAATAAAAACCCAATACCTACATTTGATTTAGTTAGCTACTTGATTGTTTGAGACTAGTCTCTTACTATTTCAAAGAAGAAAAAGCTGTAGGCTTTTTCCTGTTTGTAATCAATTAGAAAGAGTTCCACCTTTGAAATGAGTTTCTAGTGCTTTGAGTCGCTTGAAAACTTTTAAGTGAGAAATCCGGGTTGCAGCGGTATAATAAAGAACGACTTCTTGCCTATACTAAATTTTATACGCCACTTAATTATAGTATAGGTTAGTAATTCAACAGATAGCTTGGCATTGGAACATCGTAGAGAGTTGTTCAATGACTCATTTTAAAGAAAGTTAATAGGGTTAAAAACTTCTTGTAATTAAAACAAATTATTTTTATTACATTAAGAAATTTTAATTATGTTCTTTAAGATTTACAGTAAAGAACGATCTCTCATCCATAGTAACTAATAAATGGTGGTTCGAGGGGTAGTTACTTGAGGTTCGTCTCTTACTATTTCAAAGAAGAAAAAACCGTAGGCTTTTTCCTGTTTGTAATGATATAGCATAAAAGGAAACCCAAGTGGTAACTGATTCACAGTATCTGGGTCGCAGCAGTAGCTAGCATTGCAGTAAAGAATGATATCTCGCCTATATTTTACAATAAATATCTGGGTTGCAGCGGTAGCTAGCAACCTAGTAAGACACGATCACGTCCAATGTTAAGAAATATAAAAACCCGTAGTTTCTAACAAAGGAGTCAGATCAAAACAAAAAGTACACCATTAGAACCGCCTTGTCCAAAACCCCTGCATAGGAAACTTTCATTCCCTTGGCTTGAACAGCAAGGGAAATATATTGGCTTGAAAATCAAGAAAAGTGGCAGCTGCTACAACATTCTGACTAAACGGGATATTTTTTTTCTTTTTTCTTCTTTTCCACAGATAGCTTGGCACTGGAATTATAGTAAAGATCGAACTCTTCCCTATACTAACTTACATACGCAACTTCACTATAGTTAAGATTAAAGTATTTATATTATACATCATTATAAATTATAAAAGGTTCAAATGTTCGTAGATTATAGAGTTAAAAATTTGGACAAAGGTCAACTACATTGGGTGAATTGAACTTTATTCTGTCAGATTTTAATAAATTATCATAGATAGAGTTCAGCCCATATTCACCTGTATCTCGATTCAAAGCAATATTCTTGAATAAGATTTTCTTTATTTCAAGAATTTCACGAAAATTTAGCTTTAAACCCCGATATCTAGAAATCGAAGAGACATTCTCGAACACAATAAAATGGTCTGAAAAATTAAAAATATGTTCTGAAAGGGCTGAAGTAAAATCTTCAGACTTAGAATCTTGCTTTAAAGCTGAAGAAATTGAATCTACGTGCTGTAATAATCTCATTTCCGAACTCTGGTTAGTACGTCCCACATATGAGTTTCCACAAGTACATGGGATCTGATAAACCCCACTTTGTTGCCCAAGTGAAGTTAGATCCTTCCCAGAATTTAGAAAACTACCCAAAGTATTATTACTCCTTAAAGCTACCCTTAGACTCTTGCTTTGTAAAATTCTTTTAAGTTTTTCACTTAGCCCGGGTACATATGGTAAGAAACAAAAAACATCCTTCTCCCGAGTTGTCTCCAAGACTTCCTAAGAAATCTCTAGAAAGTTTTTCTTCTTTTTGAAAAAGTCTGGTTAATTAACCATTCTGGATACATGTTGCTTATTAGTATTTTCCTTAGAAAAGACAACTCCTCCTCAAAAAATTTTGGAGAGCAAATGCTAAAGATCCGATCAGTTAAAGAAATGATCAAACCAATTTTTACTTGGCGAGCGTGACCGGAACTATAAGACAAAAATTTGTTGTTATTTGTCAGTTTTCTGGAAATTTGAAAATTCAGACTATTTTGATTTTTCAAAAGAAGAAGATCAAGGAAAGGAAGTTTCCCGTTCTCTTCCAATTCAACAGTAAACTTTAAATCCCTCCCCCCAAACAATTAAGATGTTCCAAAAGTCCTTTTAATTCCTCCTCCCCATAATCCCATACTGAAATAATGTCATTCATATACCGGCCCCAGAAAATATGTTTAAAAAAATATGAATCTAACGCAATTGTTTCAATATTCTCCACAAGAATATTAGCTAATAAAGGGGATAAAGGGGCTCCCATAGGTAAAGCATTTATTTGTTTGAAATACTCCCCTCTAAATCGTAAAAAATAAGAGAACTTATTGCAAAACCTTACTAAATACACAATTACAGAAAGTTACAAATCTGTTTTGCCACTAATCAAATCCATATTTCTTAACAGATTTCCTTCTGGAAGAGTTTCGGCTGCTTCTACATCAATATTTGTGTACATTGATACAATGTCAAAGCTTGAAAGCAAAGAATTCAAAGAAATTTCTACTTTTTTTCAGTTTTTCAACCAAATTCGAAGAATTCTTAATATACGAAATTTGTGTAGACAAAAGTGGTTTTCAGATTGACACTAACCATTTGCTCAAAACACTTGTTGGTGACCTTGTACTTGACACAAGTGGTCGTAATGGTAGGTCAGGCTTATGAATTTTGGGAAGTTCATATAATTTAGGGCACAAGGAACTGCGTGGCAGGTTTTTGTAATAGAGTTGAGATGTAATTTTTCCTTCATCCTTTAAGCACTTCAATTCGTTCTTAAACTTATTTGTAAAAGAGTCTGTTGGATTAAACGATAGCTTCTTGTATGTTTTTTCATCATTTAGTAAATTTCTTAATTTTGATTCGTAGTCCTCAGTATCAGTATCACAACTCAGTCCTCAGTATCACAACTAAAGTGTTACCCTTATCTGTTTTTGTAATGGTAATTGAACCATCCTTTTTCAAGTTTTTAAGAATTCTTATGTCTTTGATTGTCGTACTAGGAAATTCCGGTTTCAATACAAAATTAGACAGGGTTTTACATTAAAGAACAAACTTTTGTCCATAGCAACTGAAGTATTATAAGTTATAAATCCGGGTTGCAGCGGTAGCTAGCAACCTAGTAAGAGACTATCACGTTCAATGTTAAAAAATATAAAAACCCATAGTTCCTAAAAAGTGGTCAGATCAAATTCAGAAGTACACCATTAGAACAACCTTGTCCGAAACCCCTGTATTGTAAACTTTCTGTCCCTTTTCTTGAACAGCAAGAGAAATATATTGGCTTAAAAATCAAGAAAAGTGGCAGCTACTACAACATTCTGCCTAAAAGGGATATTTTTTTTCTTTTTTTCTTTTTTCTTTGTTTCCAGGGATAGCTTGGCACTGGAACATCGTAGAGAGTCGTTCAATGGCTCATTTTGAAGGAAATTAATTGGGTTAAAAACCTATAGTAACTAAAATAAATTATTTCTAAAAGAGAATAAGGTTTTCCACCAAAAACTGCATTTGATGTCTTTTCACACTGCAGTCTTTCAAACATAATCGTATACCAGCGGTAAGATGTGAACCCACGCCTCCCAAGAGACTGGTGGCTAACCCCAGTGCCTTGGACCACTCGGCCAGGCTGCCTCTCATAAATAATATGTATGTGAATCTGGGTTGCAGCTGTAGCTAGCAGCCTAGCAAGAGACAATCAGTCCAATGCTAAGAAATATAAAAACCCAAAACTCCTAAAAATAAAGTCATATCAAAACTAAAGTACATCATTAGAACTACCTTGTCTGAAACCCTACTAGATAAATAATGAATGTCATCATAGTTTTATATTAGAGCTATGAGACGTGAATAGAAAAACACGAAATTATATTGTTGTTTCTGAACACGTCATGAAATAATACCATTGCGCCATGACGTCATGAAATAAAATCATTACTTCCTGACGTCATAATTACTATATAAGAAGCGTCAAAACTGTAAATGTTCTCATTCATAATTAGATAATGGTTATATCATCCGGGTTGCAGCGGTAGCTAGCAACCTAGTAAGAGACGATTACGACCAATGTTAAGAAATATAAAAACCCATAGTTCCTAAAAAAGGAGTCAGATCAAATTCAAAAGTGTACCACTAGAACCGCCTTGTCTGAAACCCCTGTATAGTAAACTTTCTGTCCCTTGTCTTGAACAGCAAGGGAAATCCGGGTTGCAGCGGTAGCTAGCAACCTAGTAAGAGACGATCACCTCCAATGTTAAGAAATATAAAAACCCTTAGCTCCTAAAAAAAGAGTCAGATCAAAACAATAAGTACACCATTAGAACCGCCTTGTCCAAATCCTCCATAAAGGAAACTTACCGCCCTTTGGCTTGAATAACAAAGAAAATATATTGGCTTGAAAATCAAGAAAATAGACTTTTACCACGTTATTCTCCCCAAACGGGATATTTTTTTCTTTCTTTTCCACAGATAGCTTGGCACTGGAACATCGTAGAGAGTTGTTCAATGGCTCATTTTAAAGGAAATCTCTAGATCTAGCGCTAAGTGTACTTAATTTTTTTTTTTAAATTAATTTTTTTTTACGAAAAACTTAATTTTTTATATACAATATTAATCAATGACGTCATAGTCTTTGGATGTAGTTAGTACATAAAGTCTGGATCATCGAATTAAAGCTGAAACTAAGTAAAGAACAATTATGCCTACATATATTCACAGTGATGTATAAAATTTCCCATTACATCTGTAAACTGTTCCACAGTTGCCAGTCCATACCTTGGAAGCTTTTCATTAAACATGCAACATTTCTTTTGGATATTACTATGAAGTTTTGCGAAAGCATCTCTAGCTGACTTTTCAACAAAATCCATTCTTTCAAAGATAATTTTAATCTTTAATTTTGAATATTTTTCGTAATCCCGGTAAAACATTCGTAAAATTTTTCTAAATTTACTAAGATCAGCCAGCATTGTTGCCATGTTTTTGGACTTCTGAATATAATTTTTAATTTTGCCCTTATGCGTTCTTTGCAGCTTGTGTAAACTGCAAAATATCCATGGTATCCGAGCAATAGTTTGAATATTTCAATTCAAGCTAGAAAAATACCTTAAAATGTTAAAATTAGTTTTATTTTTGGTTAGGTTCTAACTACCCGATGTGGAATTTACTATGTATTTTCAGACCAAAAAATTCAATTTTTTAATATATTTCATTTTTCAGTTTAGAATCGCTAAAGTTATTATGTAAACTGCAATTACAGTAATTATAATAAAGAACGACCTCTTGCCTATACTAAATTTTATAGGCCACTTAACTATAGTATAGGCTAGTACAGTTATTATACCCGGGTTGCAGCGGTAGCTAGCAATCCGGGTTGCAGCGGTAGCTAGCAACCTAGTAAGAGACGATCACGTCCAATGTTAAGAAATATAAAAACCCCTAACTCCTAAAAACAGAGTCAGATCAAAACAAAAAGTACACCATTAGAACCGCCTTGTCCGAAATCCCTATAAAGGAAACTTACCGCCCTGCGGCTTGAATAACAAAGAAAATATATTGGCTTGATAATCAAGAAAATTTACTTTAACCACGTTATTCTCCACAAACGGGATATTTTTTTCTTTCTTTCTTTTCCACAGATAGCTTGGCACTGGAATATCGTAGAGAGTTGTTCAATGACTCATTTTAAAGGAAATCTCTAGATCTAGCGCTATTTGTACTTAATTTTTTTTTAAATTAATTTTTTTACGAAAAACTTAATTTTTTATATACACTATTAATCAATGACGTCATAGTCTTTGGATGTAGCTAGTACACAAAGTCTGGATCATCGAATTAAAGCTGAAACTAAGTAAAGAACAATTATGCCTCCATCCGGGTTGCAGTGGTAGCTAGCAACCTAGTAAGAGACGATCACGTCCAATGTTAAGAAATATAAAAACCCCTAACTCCTAAAAACAGAGTCAGATCAAAACAAAAAGTACACCAATAGAACCGCCTTGTCCGAAACCCCTATAAAGGAAACTTACCGCCCTGCGGCTTGAATAACAAAGAAAATATATTGGCTTGATAATCAAGAAAATTTACTTTAACCACGTTATTCTCCACAAACGGGATATTTTTTTCTTTCTTTTCCACAGATAGCTTGGCACTGGAACATCGTAGAGAGTTGTTCAATGGCTCATTTTAAAGGAAATCTCTAGATCTAGCGCTATTTGTACTTAATTTTTTTTTTTAATTAATTTTTTTACAAAAAACTTAATTTTTTATATACAATATTAAACAATGACGTCATAGTCTTTGGATGTAGTTAGTACATAAAGTCTGGATCATCGAATTAAAGCTGAAACTAAGTAAAGAACAATTATGTCTCCATATATTCACAGTGATCTATAAAATTTCCCATTACATCTATAAACTGTTCCATAGTTGCCGGTTCATACCTTGGAAGCTTTTCACTAAACATGCAACATTTCTTTTGGATATTACTATGAAGTTTTGCGAAAGCATCTCTAGCTGACTTTTCAACAAAATCCATTCTTTCAGAGATAATTTTAATCTTTAATTTTGAATATTTTTCGTAATCCCGGTAAAAAATTCGTAAAAATTTTCTAAATTTACTAAGATCAGTCAGCATTGTTGCCATGTTTTTGGACTTCTGAATATAATTTTTAATTTTGCCCTTACGCGTTCTTTGCAGCTTGTGTAAACTGCAAAATATCCATGGTATCCGAGCAAAAGTTTTAATATTTCAATTCAAGCTAGAAAAATACCTGAAAATGTTAAAATTAGTTTTATTTTTAGTTAGGTTCTAACTACCCGATGTGGAATTTACTATGTATTTTCAGACCAAAAAATTCAATTTTTTAATATATTTCATTTTTCAGTTTAGAATCGCTAAAGTTATTATGTAAACTGCAATTACAGTAATTATAATAAAGAACGACCTCTTGCCTATACTAAATTTTATAGGCCACTTAACTATAGTATAGGCTAGTACAGTTATTATACCCGGGTTGCAGCGGTAGCTAGCAATCCGGGTTGCAGCGGTAGCTAGCAACCTAGTAAGAGACGATCACGTCCAATGTTAAGAAATATAAAAACCCCTAACTCCTAAAAACAGAGTAAGATCAAAACAAAAAGTACACCATTAGAACCGCCTTGTCCGAAATCCCTATAAAGGAAACTTACCGCCCTGCGGCTTGAATAACAAAGAAAATATATTGGCTTGATAATCAAGAAAATTTACTTTAACCACGTTATTCTCCACAAACGGGATATTTTTTTCTTTATTTTCCACAGATAGCTTGGCACTGGAACATCGTAGAGAGTTGTTCAATGGCTCATTTTAAAGGAAATCTCTAGATCTAGCGCTATTTGTACTTAATTTTTTTTTTTAAATTAATTTTTTTAAAAAAAACTTTATTTTTTATATACAATATTAAACAATGACGTCATAGTCTTTGGATGTAGTTAGTACATAAAGTCTGGATCATCGAATTAAAGCTGAAACTAAGTAAAGAACAATTATGTCTCCATATATTCACAGTGATCTATAAAATTTCCCATTACATCTATAAACTGTTCCACAGTTGCCGGTTCATACCTTGGAAGCTTTTCACTAAACATGCAACATTTCTTTTGGATATTACTATGAAGTTTTGCGAAAGCATCTCTAGCTGACTTTTCAACAAAATCCATTCTTTCAGAGATAATTTTAATCTTTAATTTTGAATATTTTTCGTAATCCCGGTAAAAAATTCGTAAAAATTTTCTAAATTTACTAAGATCAGTCAGCATTGTTGCCATGTTTTTGGACTTCTGAATATAATTTTTAATTTTGCCCTTACGCGTTCTTTGCAGCTTGTGTAAACTGCAAAATATCCATGGTATCCGAGCAAAAGTTTTAATATTTCAATCCAAGCTAGAAAAATACCTGAAAATGTTAAAATTAGTTTTATTTTTAGTTAGGTTCTAACTACCCGATGTGGAATTTACTATGTATTTTCAGACCAAAAAATTCAATTTTTTAATATATTTCATTTTTCAGTTTAGAATCGCTAAAGTTATTATGTAAACTGCAAAAATATTTATGATATATGAGCAATAATTTTAATCTTTTAATTCAAACTAACAAAATACCTGAAAATTTAAAAATTATTTAAATTTTTTGTTAGGTTATGGGTACATGATACGAGTCTTAAAAAGTTTCAATTAGATGAGGATATTATTTCTTGTTTTGTAATAAGATGCGTTCTAATAGAGTTATACGTAATTTAAAAAAACATTACTATACAAAAAACAGAGACAACATCTTGAAAAGAGAAAAGCAAAGGTATTCAACCGACAAGGTGTATCGAGATGCGAAAATTGAGAGAGCCAAACAAAAGAGTAAGGAACGGTATGATAACGATAAAGATTACCGAAACAAACATAAGAAAAAAGTTGCTACCAGAATAATGGGTAGATACTGGGGTGACAAAAGCTATAATGAAAAAATTAAATTCTCTGCGAGGTTGTACCGAAGAACGCATAAGGACAAAGGGAAAAATTACATTCAGAAATACAAGAAGATGGCAAAAATGAAGGCTGATCTTTGTAAATTGAGAAACATTTTACGCATGTTTTATCGGGATCATGAAAAGTATTCAAAATTATAGATTAAAATTCTCTTGGAAAGAGCGGATGCTGTTGAAAAGTCGGCTAGAAATTCTTTGGCAAAGCTTCATAGTAATATCCAAAAGAAATGTTGTCAGTTTAACGAAAAGCTTCCAAGGTATGGATTGGCAACTGCGGAACAGTTTATAGATGCAATGGAAAATGTTCGACAACACAGTGAATATACGGAGGCGTACTTCTTAGAAAATTCTTATATTAATTTTGGAAGGAGCAATTGCAGTTTATGTAGCAGCAATAAAAAAATATATACAAGCATACCTATCAACAGCGAAGGAAAAGCAATGTTTTTCAATTATGGCGAAAATGAGCCTGTTAGGGTTATTAGTAAATGTGTTTGTAAGAATAATGATTTAGAACAAATTCCTGGAACACCGACTCAAGAAAAAGCATTTCTAACTGTGTTTTAAACAGTTCGTTTAGTTCTACTGAATATTTGGCAAAAAATTCTCTGTGTAGTAGAACAAACTGTCCTGAAAAGTACGAGACAACTATTGAAAAATGCTCTAGAACTAGATCTGACAAGGAAATTATGATGGCTGAAGTCACCTATAACAATCTGAGTAAACATTCAAAACCAAAAATTGGGCAGCAGGTTACTTGGCAATGTCACCCTGATATCTGCAAGCTGTATCCGACGGATATTGAATTATGTCAATCAGTTTATTGTAATCATTGTAATCAGTTTATTATCATAGGCAGCGCGCTAGCACTGCCTGAGTATAGAACGATGTGGGCACAATGTGTTTTTTTTCCGGGTTGCAGCGATAGCTAGCAACCTAGTAAGAGACGATCACGTCCAATGTTAAGAAATATAAAAACCCATAGCTCCTAAAAAAGGAGTCAGATCAAAACAAAAAGTACACCATTAGAACCGTCTTGTCCGAAACCCCTGTATAGTAAACTTTCTGTCCCTTGGCTTGAACAGCAAGGGAAATATATTGGCTTGAAAATCAAGAAAATTGACTTAAACCACGTTATTCTCCCCAAACGGGATATTCTTTTCTCTTTTCTTTTTTTTTCTTTTCCACAGATAGCTCGGCACTGGAACATCGTAGAGGGTTGTTCAATAGCTCATTTTAAAGGAAATTAATTGGGTTAAAAATCTATAATAACTAAAATAAATTATTTCTAAAAGAGAGTAAATTTTTCCACCAAAAACTGCATTTTTGATGTCTTTTCACACTGCAGTCTTTCAAACATAATCGTATACCAGCGGTAAGATTTGAACCCACGCCTCCGAAGAGACTGGTGGCTAACACCAATGCCTTGGACCACTCGGCCAGGCTGCCTCTCATAAATAAATATATATGTGAATTTGGGTCGCAGCAGTAGCTAGCAACCTAATAAGAGACGATCAGTCCCATGCTAAGAAATATAACAAAACTCCTAAAACTCTTACCAGCGGTAAGATTTGAATCCACGCCTCCGAAGAAACTGGTGGCTAACACCAGCACCTTAGACCACTCGGCCAATCTGCCGATCATAACTATATATGTGAATTTGGGTTGCAGCAGTAGCTAGCAACCTAGTAAGAGACGATCAGTCTAATAATAAGAAATATAAAAACCCAAAACTCCTAAAAATAGAGTCAGATCAAAACAAAAGTACATCATTAGAACTACTTTGTCTGAAACCCTACTAGATAAATAATGAATGTCATAGCTTTATATTAGAGCTATGACGTGAATAGAAAAACACGAAATTATATTGTTGTTTCTGATGACGTCATGAAATAATATCATTGCGCCTTGACGTCAATAAAATCATTACGCCGTGACGTCATGATTACTACTTAAGAACGACACAGATGTAAATTCTCTCATTCTTGATTAGAATAATGGTTAGATCGAAGCAAGCTATACGCAATTTGAAAAAACAGTACTACACAAACAACAGAGATAGTACTTTAAAAGAGAAAAGCAAAGGTATTCAACCAACCAGGCGCATCTAGAAGTACAAATTGAGAGAGAAAAACAAAGGTATTCAACCGACCAGGCGTACCGAGAAGTAATAATTGAGAGAGCAAAACAAAGGTATTCAACCGACCAGGCGTATCGAGAAGTAATAATTGAGAGAGCAAAACAAAACAGCAAGATGTGTTATCACATTGATGAAGATTATAGACATGCAAAAATTGAGACAGCCAAACAAAAGATCAAGGAGCGTTACTGGGGTGACAAAATCTATAATGAAAAAATTAAATTCTCTGCGAGGTTGTACCGAAGAACGCATAAGGACAAAGGGAAAAATTACATTCAGAATTACCAGAAGATGGCAAAAATGCAGGCTGATCTTTGTAAATTGAGAAACATTTTACGCATGCTTTATCGGGATCACAAAAAGTATTCAAAATTACAGATTAAAATTCTCTTTGAAAGAGTAGTAAAGAACGACCCATAAACCATGTTAATTGATCCGGTTTTACATAAAGGCTCGATCATCGAATTTAAGCTCAAGTTCAAGTTCTTTATTAATCAATAAAAAAAATTTTTTGACAAAACTATCAAATTAATTACCCACAGTGAGAATAACTCGTGTGTGGGTTTATATACACTCAACAAAAAATAACTAATACTATCTCCAGACACCGTAATAAAAAGATTGCTCTTCAACTCTCCGTACGGTAACAACAAACAAAATCCGCAAAAAATCAAAGTAACCAAATAAATAAAAACCTAGTAAGAGACGATCACCTCCAATGTTAAGAAATATAAAAACCCGTAGCTCCTAAAAAAAGAGTCAGATCAAAACAAAAAGTACACCATTAGAACCGCCTTGTCCAAATCCTCCATAAAGGAAACTTACCGCCCTTTGGCTTGAATAACAAAGAAAATATATTGGCTTGAAAATCAAGAAAATAGTCTTTTACCACGTTATTCTCCCCAAACGGGATATTTTTTTCTTTCTTTTCCACAGATAGCTTGGCACTGGAACATCGTAGAGAGTTGTTCAATGGCTCATTTTAAAGGAAATCTCTAGATCTAGCGCTAAGTGTACTTAATTTTTTTTTTTAAATTAATTTTTTTTTACCGAAAACTTAATTTTTTATACACAATATTAATCAATGACGTCATAGTCTTTGGATGTAGCTAGTACATAAAGTCTGGATCATCGAATTAAAGCTGAAACTAAGTAAAGAACAATTATGCCTACATATATTCACAGTGATGTATAAAATTTCCCATTACATCTGTAAACTGTTCCACAGTTGCCGGTTCATACCTTGGAAGCTTTTCACTAAACATGCAACATTTCTATTGGATATTACTATGAAGTTTTGCGAAAGCATCTCTAGCTGACTTTTCAACAAAATCCATTCTTTCAGAGATAATTTT
>NC_142813.1:417912-480692 GCF_049724085.1 Artemia sp. Qi Xiang Cuo
TATATTAATTTCTGCTCGTTTTGAGTTTGACTCAGTTATTTACTGTAATTTTTGTTCGTTCTGGGTTTCATTTATTTATCATTGCTGATTTGTGGTAGTTTAACGCTTGGTAGATTATTTGATTTTATTTTTGCTAATTTTTTGTTTAATGGAGTTCTTTACTTTTCTTTGAAAAACTTATTTTGTGGAAAGTTTTTTTTTTAATTATCACAATCATAGATGAGCCAAATTAAACCTAAAAATAAAAACAGCCAAAAAAGAAATATGATAAGATTGGTAAAAAAAAAGATGGAGGCATAACTCAAATGTCAAAAAGATTAAAATCAACTAAAGCTATTAGACTGGTTAATAAAAATACACAGAGGGAGGGGAATTATAAAATAGTATAACGAGCAAGGAGGAGCAGAACTATTGGGATAGTTTATTCTTTTATTTTTTAGTAATGTTGAAGACAAAGTTTTTAAAGGAATTTAGTAAAAAAAAGACTTTAAAACCGAGTTACTCATATTAACAAAGACAAATTAAAACTGAAATGTAATATAAACTAGCTATAAAAGCAAAAGCAGAACACCAACTGATCAACAAAACCTAAAAAAAGAATAATCTAAACACTAAAATGTAAAACCAGTTAAATTGCATACTTTTATCAACTTTGTATAAAAATCAGACAAATCAATTTATGATTTAACTAGAAGCTTCAGCAAAATCTCAAATACATCTTTGGAAAAAGACAAAAGAAATACTATTTAAAAAGCCCTGATAAAACTCTAGAATAGCAGTTTTTCCCTACCATGAATAAGCTTCAGGATGAATGAAACAACCATGAATAGATAAACACCTTCAATAAAGACATGCAGTGGTGTCTTTAAGTATCTATCTTTACCCCCCCCCCTGTAGGGCACTGACTTTTAAGGAGCATCAAAAGATGCTTTTGTGCCAAGTGAGCAAAACTTGCAAAGGAATAGACCTACACCTATTACTACCTTAAAAAGGTGTTTTTTAACGTTTCACAACTTTGCTCATTCCCTACTTGAAAGGTTTTATAATGATGTGAAGAAAGATCTATCACTCGTTTTAACTGTGAAAAATCAGTATCAGGTTTTGTCCTAGAGTCTTTCAGAGTCGATGGGGTTTTGCTGGGCAGGTCTCAGGATCTGAGCCAGGAAACCAAATTTGTTTCCAAGTTTAAATCTTTTAATCTTACAAGCAATGGAATAGGCTTATGAGGATGGAATTGCTTCTTGAACCTTGATAGAGCTGTATGTAGGCTACATTTTTGAAACTTCTACTTCCTTAGTACAAAAACATTCCAACTTTGTAACAAACTCTACAATTCTAGATAATGGCCTTTAAAAAAGCAAAGGGCAAAGAGGCTTTCTTAAAAGAGCAAGCAGGTACCAATTGTAGATGATGGGGTTTTTCCTGTCTTGAAAATTAGTTTGTACAATTAGGTAGGGCCTAATGTTCTGTACAAAAATTTAGAACAAAATTAGAATGTGGAGAAAAACTTTCTTTAGTGCTTGAAAGAGAGCAGATGAGCTAGGAGAACCAGGATTGTTTTTGGGAACTTGTATCTGAACTGATTTCTGAAAGTTTCATGTCCCTGGTTCTACTAGTCTAAATAACTGTACCTTGGATTGTAAGGTTCTTTTGTTCTTAATATGGATTAAATAAATGCATCTGCCCTCTACTACTGCCTCTACTACTACTACTACTACTTCTACTACTACTACTACGACTTCTACTGCTACTACTGCTAATACTAATCCTATTATTCCTAAAACTACTGCTACTATTACTATTGTTACTGCTATTACTACTGATACAGATAGCACTACTACTGCTTCGATTGCTACAGCTGCTTCAACTAGTACTAATGCTACTTCTACTACTACTAACACTACTACCACTACTGATACTGCTGCTACTTTTACCACTGCTACTGCTACTAATACTACTACTAAGCGTTTACTACTACTACTACTACTACTACTGCTAATAGTAGTACTGCTAGTACTTCAATTACTAAAGCTAATTCTACTACTAATACAACTACTATTGCTACTACTACTGCTATTACTGTAGTAGTAGTACTACTACTACTACTGCTACCACTGCTAATGCTAATACTGCTAATATTACTTGTTGGGGTTCCACCCCTGTTTCTTTCCTTTCAGATAAATGACCTGTTTTCTTTTTCTGAATTACATTTGCTTATAGGATAATTTCAAAAGACAGGTTAAATTCCGTTACTAAGCGATAGTGGTTTTGCAATAAATAAGCTGTGAATTAAGTTCTATTTTCGTACTTCCTGGTTTTGGGGAGTCATTGTAAGATAAATCTAAGAAGTTGAATTGGGTTTTGAATGAGGATGTAGCTGATTGGCTGGGCCAAGCGGAGGTCCCCCCATATGAACAGTTGTGTAAAGATTATTATTATTTTTTAGTCTATGTTTTGACCCCGGTTGGGGAAGGAGTCTGTGTTTTGACCCCGTGTGGGGAAGGATATTTCTATTGTTATATGTGACCCTTTTGGAAGAATACAAGTAATGTATTTTCTACAACCTGTGTACTATTTCCGTAACCCAGGCAGGGTAGGAAAAGAGGTACCGTCATTATTATATTGACAGGGAGGTTTGTTACCTCCAAGGAGAGGGTTAAGAGATTTTCTAGCCGTAACCCAAGGCGGGCACATTTGGCTTTAGAAAGTGGCTATTTGACCACTCGATCGCGTTACCATACCCTGGGACAGGGTATACTGTAAATAGGGTAGTACCAAACCCGATATTTGCAGAACCGTTGGGGTAAGAGCGGGAATCTCACTAATATTTGGGCCGACAAGGGGTTCTCCCCTTCGAGTAAGTGGCATAGCAACCTTTTTGCGCCATTTTTGCATCAATAAGTGGCGATACCCGTCACTTACACCCCAATAAGTGGTGCCAGCGGTAGCTAGCACTACGAACATTGGCGGCAGCGGCATAAGTAAACACGAACATTGGCGGCAGCGGCATAAGTAAACACGAACAGTGGTGGCAGCAAGATCAGGAATTATTAACAGCGTTGATAATAAAAGAATTCCGCGCTTTCGAAGAGACAGGTTAATTTAGCCTACAAAAGTAACCTATTGTGGTTACATACAAAGAGAAAAGAAAGAAATACGGAATCAATGAATACAATTATGAAGATCTATTATGGATTATGCCTTGTGAGATCATAATTGGAAAATTCACGAATCAATATATCACGCAACTAATTAGTATTCAAAAATATAAGGCTAAAATTGCTGCGTGTCAAAACAATTTTCCGCGAGAGAACCGGAAGTTAAAGGATAAAAGAATTTTCATTTAGACTGAAGAGGTAATTTGAAGTTAACGGAATTTTGAAATTATGTCACACAGAGATGATATTAACTCAAAACCGGATGGGGCGAGTGAAGCCCATAAAAAAAGTAGGAAAATAGAAAGGAAGGTTAATATGGAGGCCTTTGAGAGATTGTACCAGAAATATAAGAAATAAATGCAGGCTGAGAAAGATGAAATTAGAAAGAATAGAAAAGAGGACGAAACGGCTAGAGTTGCCTATAAAGAAAGAGACAATACGGATAGAGAACGAACAGAGTCAGAAAACGAATTGAGAGAATATTAAGACAGTGAGAATCATAGTAGGCCAAGTAGCAGGATTAGTAGAAGCTCAATTTCCAGTAGGAGCTCATGAAAAAGCACTCAAATAGATATGACATAACAACTTTTAAATTTCATAGAGAATGAAAGATTAGACAGAGTACGAAAAGAGGAGGAAGATAGAAAAGACAGAAAAGAGAGAAAAATAGAAAAAAAGAAAGAGAGGATAGCTAGAGAACGAAAAGAAGAGGCTGATAGGATAGCCAGAGAACGAAAGGAAGAGGCTGGTAGAATAGCCAGAGAACGAAAAAAAGGAGAATGATAAAATAGCTAGAGAGAAAGAAGAAAGACATCACCAAGATTTTAAAAGAACCATGATAGGTCTAAGTCCAGAAAGTGAGATTTTATCACAACTAACTTCTAGGCTGTCAGATAGCCATAATAATTTGTCTAAGAATCAGATGGCGAGAAAACGAAAATTACCAAACATTAAACACTTTTACGAGAAAATATACAACTCCGTTAACTATGGGGGAGGCGAACTGGCCCATAAAACAAATTGGGAGGTAGTGCCACCCATACGGAAAAAAGAAATGCTTGATAGTCAAAATGATGATAATCTGGTAAAAATTGATTTCTGGGAGCCTTTTTCTATAAATTGCCATAATAAAGAAAAGAAAGTAACCTATAAAAGATCGAATTGGGCTATAGCACATAATCAAGGAAATATTGACGAGTTTGTGAAATCACATAAAATAGAAGGAAAATTAAACGGAAAATTGACCGAAATAGTAATTGACTCAGGGAGTGAGTAAACTTTTTTGCGAATCGACCTAATTAAAAAGACGGAAATAGACTATACAAATAAAATTACAACATTATGTTATTATGGAGATAAGCACCAATGCCCGTCTGCTTGGGTAAGAATAGAAATTACAAGGAACGACGGTACGGTCCAGAGAAAAACGATAAAAGTAGGCTTAGTACCTACTCTAGCAATGGTTGTTTTTGTTAGAGGAGACTTTGGAGAAACCGGAAATCGGAAATCTAAATTCCCAGAACATGGAAAACTTGAGAATACTTTTAACGAGTGTGAGACGCCAAAAAATGTTTGCCAGAATGAAACGCTGATTGAACCAGAGAAAAAGGATACGAAATTTATTGTACGTGCTTTTCCTCAAAAAGTTTGAGAAATTTTAGTAGAATATGAAAAAACAAATGTCGGAGTTCAATTCCCATTTGATAACAAACTATTTGTTTCGGCGGTAAGAATAAAGAAGACGAAAAGAGAGACAAGAAATATTAAACGGACCTACAATGAAGTTATGCGGTCAAAGATGGTGGACACTGGAGTCCAAATCAGATTTAACGAAGATTTAGTATTTTGCAAGAATGACAAAATTGAGAAAAGTAGAGATGAAAAGAGGAGTGTAAAAAGGAGACATTTGGAGATTCAGCCTGCAGTGGCGAAAAAAATAAAATGTTGATGGGGATTTAAATTTAAAAAATGAATACTAAGGGGAACCAGATGAAAAAAACAACGGTGCACTACACCACGCGTGCTAAACCCGATATCGTCCTGACCTACTACTGGGTGTGGGAAAGTTTGTAACTATGTCATTTAAATATGGATTGATAAACAGGGAACAGGCCTCTAAAATTTGTAGGATAAAAACAAAATAAGATTTGTTCCTTTTTGAGGGGGAGGAATCCCGTGGGGGAAGATCCCCTGCGGGAAGTCACGAAAAATAGCCCTTTTCCTCAATGCACAACTGGCGGACAAATTGTGATCCCTTTACCGAGATTTTACCTTTCTGATCTAGAGTCCTTGGGGGATACTCTTTCCCAGTCACTTGATACTTCACCCAAACCTTTGTCCAGTAACCCTATTCATAGCTGTTATTCTTCATGGGAATCGATAATTATTTCTAGCAAATTTTATTCAGTTAAAGATGTATCCAAGTTTCATCTTCAATGAGCTTCGATGCAACAACGCATATTAATTATCCTAGAAGAGAGAGCTCAGGAAAAAGGTGAGTTATGATTCGCTTAAAATGCTACTTCATTTCGAGTACCCCTATTATTTTCAAATTCCTTTGTATTTTCGGCCTTAGATTATTTGAAATTATGCCAAGGGGCAATATACTTTTTGATTGAGATGTGGGGTTGTTTCCACAGATGGAAATTAAGAGGCTAGTGCAGCCAATTTTTCACGATGGCTGGCATTATCACATGTGCCAGAAACTGATTCTCTGCTCCTCTCAAATGTAAATTCGTGAGATTAAGAATATTTTGTTTTTGATTGTGCTGTGCACAATGGATTTCTACGAATCTTGGGAACTTCAATTTTCAAAACCAAATGTGGATGCTATACGATCTAGACCATGGTGGTCCTACAGTAGAAAAGTGTCGAGGACGACCGTTCCAGTGCCAAGCGGTGGAAGTAGTAGCACAGACACTGGTGGAAGAGAGAAGGCAAATAGATTTTGTAAAGTTGAAGTTATGTGTTTATGTTTGTAAGGGTGGACCAAGGTAGCGCGTGGGTGGTCATTTATCTTACGGGGGGAGGTGTTGGGGTTCCACCCCTGTTTCTTTCCTCTTAGATAAAGACCCGTTTTCTTTTTCTTAATTACATTTGCTTATAGGATAATTTCAAAAGACAGGTTAAATTCCGTTACTTAGCGATAGTGGTTTTGCAATAAATAAGCTGTGAATTAAGTTCTATTTTCGTACTTCCTGGTTTTGGGGAGTCATTGTAAGATAAATCTAAGAAGTTGAATTGGGTTTTGAATGAGGATGTAGCTGATTGGCTGGGCAAAGCGGAGGTCCACCCATATGAACAGTTGTGTAAAGATCATTATTATTTTTCAGTCTATGTTTTGACCCCGGTTGGGGAAGGAGTCTGCGTTTTGACCCCGTGTGGGGTAGGTTATTTCTATTGTTATATGTGACCCTTTTGGAAGAATACAAGTAAGGTATTTTCTACAACCTGTGTACTATTTTCCGTAACCCAAGCAGGTTAGGAATAGAGGTACCGTCATTATTATATTGACAGGGAGGTTTGTTACCTCAAAGGAGAGAGTTAAGAGATTTTCTAGCCGTAACCCAAGGCGGGTACATTTGGCTTTAGAAAGTGGCTATTTGACAACTCGATCGCGTTACCATACCCTGGTGCAGGATATACTGTAAATAGGGTAGTACCAAACCCGATATTTGCAGAACCGTTGGGGTAAGAGTGGGAATCTCACTAATATTTGGGCCGACGAGGGTTCTCCCCTTCGAGTAAGTGGCATAGCAACCTTTTTGTGCCATTTTTGCATCAATAAGTGGTGACAGCCGTACTTACACCCCAATAAGTGGTGCCAGCGGTAGCTAGCACTACGAACATTGGCAGCAGCGGCATAAGTAAACACGAACATTGGCGGCAGTGGCATAAGTAGACACGAACACTACTTCTAATACTAATGCTAATGCTAAAATTAATACTACTACTGCAATTACTACTATTACTGCCTCTGCTACTACTACTATTACATCTACTACTACTTCTGCTACTACTGCTCCTGTTACCCCAAATACTAATACTACTACGACGACTGCTGTTATTACTACTGCTATTGCTACTGCTACTACTACTGATACAGATAGTACTGCTGCTACTTCAACTGCTACAGCTGCTTCTACTAATACTAATGCTACTTCTGTAGTAGTTGTTGTAGTAGTAGAAGTAGTAGTAGTAGTAGCAGTAGTAGTAGTAGTAGTAGTAGTAGTAGTAGTAGTAGTAGCAACAGTAGTATCAGATATAGCAGTAGTAGTAGGACTAGTATTATCAGTAGTAGCAGAAGTAGCATTAGTATTAGCAGAAGCAGCTGTAGCAGTTGAAGTAGTAGTAGTACTATCTGTATCAGTAGTAGTAGCAGTAGCAATAGTAATAGCAGCAGTCGTAGTAGCAGTATTAGTCTTCGGGGTAATAGGAGCAGTAGTAGCAGTAGTATTAGTAGATGCAATAGTAGTAGTAGTAGAGGCAGTAATAGTAGTAATTGCAGTAGTACTATTATTTTTAGCATTAGTATTAGAAGTAGTATTAGCAGTATTAGCATTAGCAGTGGTAGCAGAAGTAGTGGTAGTGGTAGTAGTACTACAGTAATAGCAGTAGTAGTAGCAGTAGTAGTAGCAATAGTAGTTGTATTAGTAGTTCAATTAGCTTTAGTAATTGACGTACTAGCAGTACTACTATTAGCAGTAGCAGTAGTAGAAGTAGCATTAGTACTAGTTGAAGCAGCTGTAGCAATTGAAGCAGTAGTAGTGCTATCTGTATCAGTAGTAATAGCAGTAACAATAGTAATAGTAGCAGTAGTTTTAGGAATAATAGGATTAGTATTAGCAGTAGTAGCAGTAGAAGTTGTAGTAATAGTAGCAGTAGTAGAAGTTGTAGTAGTAGTAGTAGAGGCAGTAGTAGTAGTAGTAGTAGTACTAGCAATTATTATTAGCATTAGTATTAGTATTAGCATTAAAAGTAGTAGTAGTAGTGGTAATAGTAGTAGTAGTACGGTAATAGTAGTAGTAGTAGTAGCAGTAGTAGTTGTATTAGTAGTAGAAGTAGTAGTAGTAGTTGTATTAGTAGTCGAATTAGCTGTAGTAACTGAAGTACTAGTAGTACTATTTGTAGCAGTAGTAGTCTTAGTAATGTTGTAGTGGCTGTAATAGTGGTAGTTGAAGTAGTAGTATTGCTATCTGTATCAGTAGTAATAGCAGTAGCAATAGTAGTAGCAGTAGTTTTAGGAATAATAGGATTAGTATTAGCAGTAGTAGTAGTAGAAGCAGTAGTAATATTAGTAGCAGTAGAAGTTGTAGTAAAAGTATTAGAAGTTGTAGTAGTAGTAGTAGTAGAGGCAGTAGTAGTAGTAGTAGTAGCATTATTATTAGCATTAGTATTAGTATTAGTAGTATTAGCATAAGAAGTAGTAGTAGTAGTGATAGTAGTAGTAGTAGTAGCAGAAGTACGGTAATAGTAGTAGTAGTAGTAGCAGTAGTAGTTGTATTAGTAGAAGAAGTAGTAGTAGCGTGAGTAAAATGCGATATATTTAAAATACAAAAATGAAGTTCCTTCTTTCTAAAGATAATTCCGACTTCCTCTAATTAAGTTTAAATCTAGTCTCAAAAAGAAAGAAAAATCCTTAATCAGCAAAGAAAAAAATTGCAACTAGCCTCAGACAAAGAACGACGCTATCCAAGCTTTGGATTTCGCTAAGACAGTGGGAATAAAAAAGGTGCTACGCACAATATTTCTAAGGAAGTTTAAATTATAAGAACCGTGCGAACGTTTGAATCATCAGAAATATCTAAAAGAATTTATTGGACGAAGGGTTCGCATCCTCAGGCCACTTGAGCTAATTGTGAGCCAGTTCTTAGAGCGCAGGACAAAAAAACTACGTTTGATAATGGGGTAAAAGTATTTTTTAGAATAATTCGTAAATCAGATTCAGGACCATTTAGATAGAATCATTTCGGCGTTCAAGCTTTGCAATTCTTTCATTGTTGTATCTCAGTCACCGTTGTTGTCATTTGAAGTGACCCACTGCTGTTCACCTGAATATGTAAGTCTCAATAAATCTATTGCGTTTTACCTCTGTTTTATTCATTTTGTATGTCTGCATCTAGTCTAATAACAGGTAATTAGTTCGCATGTCTCCATGGTATGTTTCCAAGGAATCTGATCTCCAGATAGCTCAAGAAAAAGAGGTCACATTTATATTTCTACACATTTTATTTTCTCTCAATAATTGAGGGTGGCGCGGTAATAAACTTACTTCACTCCCCATTGCTGTGGCGCAGGGCTTGTTGGCACAATCTTTAGCGCTATAAGCGGCGCTATTGGAGAACTTATAAGGTGTAAGTTCACGGCTTTTGAGCATAATATTGTATTTGACGCGGTCAATATTTATGACCACAATTAAGCTCGGTTCTTTCTTTACAGTCGCCATAAAAATTTTATCACTACAAATGGCACGGTCGGAAATTGGAGGAAAATTTGAGAATTAATTACGCTAAAAACTTTGTAATTTTAATTTAATTATTGGAGAGATACAGACATATAAGTAAAGTGATTAGGCCTCTAACCGCTAAGCTACTACAGGAAACCCTTTAAAATATCTCATAGGAGATAATAGCCTCCCCCAAAATAGGTTAAGTGAAAAAATAAATTTATTTCGAGTTATTCAAACGCAAAACAAATGGCAGAGGCTTTAGAAGAAAAGTTAATAGCTCAAAAGTTGGTTGTAAAAAATATATAAATAGCAAAATCTATCCCGGAGAACAACGGTCAGTCAGTTGTTGACGAATTCAATATCCAATTGACCCGGTTTATACACCGAACAAAAACATAGCTAGAAGTGTTAGTCCATATGCTTCTATTACTATCCAAACGCCAGGCCCTAACCTTTCTGAAGCAAATTGAACATACTTTAGGTGACGACGCCAACTTGCCAATAAATACGGTGGACAAATTGTTAAAAGCATTTAAAGATAGATTTATCAGAACCAGTTCCATAAATAAATTAAAACACGGAATGGTATACTTCGACAATTCACAAAATATAAGGGAATATCTTGATAATATACACATTTCAGAGGCAAAATACGGAAGAGGTTCAGGACAACTTTATGAAAAAGTCATAATAAATACCTTTTTGCAAGGGCTACCCCCAAAACTATATAGAATGGTAATATCCAAAAATATTCAGACGTTGGATATTGCAGTTCAGGAGGTAGATCGATTAATCGAAGTCGATACGATGGTCGCAAATCACAGTAAAGCAAAGATAAATAGCCTAGGCGATTCAAACGCGAACCCAATCTTCAAGGGAGATCAGGCGTCTCCCAATTTCTTTTCAAGGAATAACTCCCCAGTACCACAAAGAAACAAAATGCAAGAACCCGCTAGGCAGAAAACAGTACGTTTTCAGCCTGTCAAACAATCCAATTACGAAAATAACCCTACAATAATAAGGTGCTATATTTGTAATCGTGTTGGGTATATCGCGAGAGCGTGCCGTTATGTCCCCAATCGCATACCAAGAATTGCTTTCGGTAGTAAGCAAAATTATGGCAACCATTTGTTCGGAAGAACAAATTTTAGCGCCGGTCGTGCACTAGGCTATAGCCAGGGAAGATTGCGCCAATCAGTACCTTACAACGCGTACCAACCAATTTTGTATAACCCTCCCCCCAATAGACAAATTAATTACCGATTTGAAAACCCAAATACTCGCCAAAGCCAATATGATGCGAGAATGCTATATAGAAATCACGAAAATTTGCCGACGGAAAATGAAAACTTTGCAAGCCAACGGGATTGGCAGTCAGCGCCAGCAAGCGGCACTGACGCAGGACATCCAAGTTACCATAATAATACATGGCAAAGGCAGACAGACGTAAATCAATTAAATATGCCTACGGAACCATATATGTCTGAATATCCGTTGCAGGCACCGACGCATGAAATAAATCAGCAGGGACACGTTTCGGGCCCCTCAAAAAAATAAATTGGACCCGGAGGGTGCCCAGAATTTTTAATAGGTCCAAACTGATAGTGGTTCTGTCTTGTAGTGATAGTATTAACAAGTTACCTATATTTAATGATTTTTGTGTAGAAAACGTTTACTTTAAGCTTTAGTTGACAGCGGAGCTACAGTTAATATTATAAGCTCATGCATATTTAATATGTTGCCGCTGCATATTAGGCAACAGAGGAACCCTAATAATCCCAATCTAACTTGCGTGACAGGGCATAAATTGGATGCAAGAGGTTCAATTTGCCTAAACGTAAAAAGGGACAATAGGATCTTTCCGACAAATTTTATAATATGCGATAACTTTCCTTACGAGGCAATTATAGGCGCAAATTTTTTAAGGTCTAATAGAGTACTATTAGACGTGGCTCATGAAAAGCTTGTCTACACGGCTAAGGTAGGGGAAGAAATTTCTACCTTAAGAAATTGTAACAGAGGTTACGAAGACAACGTAACAGTAAATAAAATTTCTGGTGGTATGATATTGTAAAATTTTGAACCTCATTTCTCGCAAAAAGGACATGTCACAGTTAGAAATTTGTTCAATTATTCTGAGAGAGAAATTGTAGAGATGAAGTAAATTTAAAAAATAAGGGTATTGAATCTGCGAAAATAAAAATAGGAGATATGCGACAGTACAGGTCAAACGAAATTAAGAAAATAGCTGAATTATGGAAAAACATGGTAAAACCTAACACAACGCCGCAAGATGCCGCAATGGCGCAGCAGAGCGCCAGTATGAATCTAATAAACAATGAAAATAAAGAGAAATATTACGGATTCGCGATAAAGAAAACAAAAGTCCCTCCCAAAACCATGCAAAAAATTCAAATAGCACAGATGATTGAAACAGTGTTTAGCAAATCCGAAATATGGTTTGCGAACCCATCAAATGAAATTCCTGAGAATCTGCTATGTGAGGAACGGATTATATGTTACGACAGAGGAGAAGGTTTTATTTGGGTAACTAATAACCACGAAAATGATACAATTACAATAAGAAAGGGGACATGTTTAGTTCAAATCCAGGTTTTATCGGAGAATGATTTAAATAGATGGGGAAATTCTAGAAGAAACCTAGTTAGCGGCATTAAAACCTCTAATAACAAATATCCTCTAACTAAATCGCAATTTTTAAACAAATTTAATATGGATCATATTACGGAATTGTATATTAAGAAAAAATTATGCTATTTGTTATGTAATTTTAAAGATTCATTTGCTGCCTCTTAATACTACATCGGAATTACACCGTTTTATTATTAATAAATTTTAATGACTGGTAATCCCATAGCAAAACAGCCATATCGCGTGCCGTATAAGCACAAAGACTGGTTAAAAAATAAAATTCATGAATTAGAAAAAAATGAAATTATACGCCCCAGTATAAGCCCGTAATCTGCACCAGTGATCTTGGTACCAAAAAAGAATGGTGATCTTAGACTTGTAGTAGACTAAAGAGCCCTTAACAAACAAGTAGTTAGTGATAAATTTCCTTTACCAAGAATAGATGAAATTCTTGACTCAATTTCAAGCAAAAACAAAATTTTTACTTTTTTAGATCTTACCGAAGGTTACCATCAAGTAAAAATAGCCAAAAAGGATGTCCATATAATTGCATTTTCAGCATCTGAATGTGGTTCTTATGAATACTTGAGAGTACCTTTTGGACTTAAAACAAGTTCAAGCGCGCTATGTAGACCCCTATTACACCTGTTAAGAGGATTAAAGAATATCATTCATTTTGTCGACGATGTCATATGCGTGGGACAAAATGCCGAACAACACTTAGCAACGTTAGGTAAGGTTGAAAATTTGAAAAAATGGAAATTGGCTCAGATTTTCTAAACTGAGCTGAGACAATGAATAGATACTATTGGGGAATTTTCAGACATATCAGACATATCACAGGGAATTTTCAGACATATCTTCAAAAAAGTAGTGAGAACTGGTTCTTTATCTGGTTCTCACTACAATTTTTGAAGATATATCTTCAAAAAAGTATTTTTGAATTATTTTCCTGAGTATCTAGAATATCGCTAGCAGGGCTATTGCACTAAGTGTTTCTGGCCTTATTCACGATGAACTTATTGTTCTTCAGCTCGTTGGGCAGGTGGAACAATTAATTAGTCTCAATTTTTTTTCGACTCTAGCGAAAACAAGAGTGGACTTGCAGTTATGGAGTGCACCTTGATAAGTTCAATTCTTCAAAAAATTATTTTTGAATTATTTTGCTCAGTATGTAGAATATCGCTAGTAGGGCTATTGCACTAAGTGTTTCTGGCCTTATTTACGATGAACTTATTGTTCTTCAGCTCGTTGGGCAGGTGGAACAATTAATTAGTCTCAATTTCTTTGATAAATTCAATTCAGTTTGGAAGAATAGGAAGATAAGTCTGCAAACCAAGATTAGAATATTGAAAGCTACAGTAATGACAGTGGTCAAATGTGGCTCTGAAGTATGGGCACTCAGAAAAACAGAGGAAGATTTGCTAGATGTTTTCCAGAGAAATTGCCTACAAATTGTTCTGGGTACCTGACTGTTGATCGTATTTCAAACAGTAGGCTGTACGAAATATGTGGTTCAATTCAGCTTTTTAGGGCTATAATGAAAGAAAGATTGAGATGGCTAGGGCACCTTCTCCGGATGAAGGATGGGAGATTGCCAAAGATTGTCCTTTTCGGCAAACTGTCTAGGAATAAACGGAAAGCAGGTCGTCCACGAATGGGGTGGGAGGATGTCATAAAGAAAGATTTAAAGGAAACGGGAACTTCATGGGAGGATGTAGAGGGAAACTTTGAATAGATTGGGATGGAGGAGGAGCATGCGTAGCTGTGTTGGCCTCAGGCGGCTTGATGCTGCAGTGAGTTGTTAGTAGTAGTAGCTTCATCTATCGCGCTAGCACAAGATCTTTATGCCCTTTATTCAGATCCTTTCATCAGCTTTATTCATTGCTATTAAAACATTCTCTGGATTACACAAGTCAAGCTGATGAAGCAGTTTATCCAGAAAAAGAGACCTTTCCAAAATTTTAGCTTTAGCAATCAGGGACGTACGCAGGGGGGGGGCCTCCAGACCCGCCCTCCCCCGAAATCTCATGATTTTTTTCATTTTCCCATAATTTTCTGATTTTTCTAACAGAATAATGGGTTTGAAGGATTTTGCCCCCCCCCCGAAACAAATTACCCCCCCCCCCCGAAACAAATTACTGCGTATGTACCTGTTAGCAATGTAGGTACAATACTGACTGATCAACTAAACAATAATTTGATATTACCACAACCTAAAGGCACGCCTTTGAATATAGGAGCTGTGATTCAAAATTTTTAATAGAAACTTCAAAATTCATACGCGCGCGTACGTAGGCTAACCTAACCTAACTTAACCTAACCTAACTTGATCTAGCCTAACCTAACCTAACCATACTCGCCGGAAAATTCCCCCATGTCGACTTTGTACCAGATTAGGTTAGCTTATCATGAGCGCTCATGATAAGCTAACCTAATCTAACATAACTTAAACGTGGAGAAACCTTTAACTAAAACTAAACTAAACTAGAGCTTCAACAAAAACTCTAAGCTAAGACTCTAAGCTAAAAACTCTAAACTCTTAACTAAAACTAAAATAAACTAGAACTCTAACTAAAACTCTAAGCTAAGACTCTAAGGTAAAACACCAAACTTTTAACTAAAACTAAACTAAAATAGAACTCTAACTGAAACTCAAAGGTAAAAAATCAAACTCTTAACAATAACTAAACTAAACTAGATCTCTAACAAAAAAACTCTAAGCTAAGACTCTAAGGTAAAACTCTAAACTCAACTAAAACTAAACTAAACTAGAACTCTAACTAAAACTCTAAGCTAAGACTCTAAGGTAAAACACCAAACTCTTAACTAAAACTAAAATAAACTAGAACTCTAACTGAAACTCAAAGGTAAAAAATCAAACTCTTAACTATAACTAAACTAAACTAGAACTCTAACAAAAAAAACTCTAAGCTAAGACTCTAAGGTAAAACTCTAAACTAAAAAAAAACTAAACTAAACTAGAACTCTAACAAAAACTCTAAGGTAAGACTCTACGCTAAAACTCGAAACTCTTAACTAAAACTTAACTAAACTACAACTTTAAGTTAAACTCTAAGCTATAACTCTAAGCTAAAACTCTAAATTCTTAACTGTAACTAAACTAAACTTCAACTCTAACTAGAACTCTAAGCTAAGACTCTAAGGTAAAAGTCTAAACTCTTAACTAAAACTAAACTAAACTAGAACTCTAACTAAAACTCTAAGCTAAGAATATAAGCTAAAAACTCTAAACTCTTTATTATAACTAAACTAAACTAGAACTATAACAAACACTATAAACTCAGACTCTATGCTAAAAAAACTCTCAACTCTTAACTAGAACTAGACTAAACTAAAACTCTAAGCTAAAACTCTAAGGAAAAACTCTAAATTCTTAAGTATAACTAAACTAAACTGCAACTTTAACTAGAACTCTACGCTAAGATTCTAAGCTAAAACTCTAAACTATTAACTAAAACTTAACTAAACTAGAACTTCAACAAAAACTCTAAGCTAAGACTCTAAATTCTTAACTGTAACTAAACTAAACTTCAACTCTAACTAGAACTCTAAGCTAAGACTCTAAGTTAAAACTCTAAACTCTTCACTAAAACTAAAATAAACTATAACTCTAACTAAAACTCTAAGCTAAAAACTCTAAACTCTTAATTAAAACTAAACTAAACTAGAACTCTAACAAAAACTCTAAGCTAAGAGTCTAAGCTAAAAAACTCTAAACTATTAACTAAAACTAAACTAAACTAAAACTCTAAGCTAAGACTCTAAGGTAAAAATCTAAACTCTTAACTATAAGTAAACTAAACTACAACTATAACAAAAACTCTAAGCTGAGATTCTAAGCTAAAACTCTAAACTATTAACTAAAACTAAACTAAACTAGAACTTCAACAAAAACTCTAAACTAAGACTCTAAGCTACAATTCTAAACTCTTAACTAAAACTAAACTAAACTAGAACTCTAAGCAAAACTCTAAGCTAAGACTCTAAGGTAAAACACTAAACTCTTAACTAAAAGTAAACTAAACTAGAACTCTAACAAAAACACTAAGCTAAGACTCTAAGCTAAAAAAAACTCTAAACTCTTAACTAAAACTAAACTAAATCTCTAAAGCTAAGTCTCTAAGGTAAAATTCCAAACTCTTAACTATATCTAAACTAAACTAGAACTCTAAGCTAAGATTCTAAGCTAAAACTCTAAACTCTTAACTATTACTAAACTAAACTTCAACTCTAACAAAAACTCTAAGCTAAGACTCTAGGCTAAAATTCCAAACTATTAACTAAAACTAAACTAAACTAGAACTCCAACAAAAACTCTAAGCTATGACTCTCAGCTAAAAACTCTATGCTCTTAACTAAAACTAAAACAAACTAGAACTAACAAAAACTCTAAGCTAAGACTCTAAGCTAAAATTCTAAACTCTTAACTAAAACTAAACTAGAATTCTAACTAAAACTCTAAGCTAAGACTCTAAGGTAAAACACCAAAATCTTAACTAAAACTAAACTAAACAAGAACTCTAACTAAAACTCTAAGCTAAAACTCTAAACTCTTAACTATTACTAAAATAAACCAGAACTCTAACAAAAACTCTAAGCTAAGACTCTAAGGTAAAACACCAAACTCTTAACTAAAACTAAACTAAACTAGAACTCTAACGGAAACTCAAAGGTAAAACATCCAACTCTTAACTAAAATTAAACTAAACTAGAACTCTAACAAAAAAACTCTAAGCTAAGACTCTAAGCTAAAACTCGAAACTCTTAACTAAAACTCAGCCAAACTAAAACTTTAAGTAAAACTCTAAGCTATGACTCTATGCTAAAACTCTAAATTCTTAAATGTAACTAAACTAAACTTCAACTCTAACTAAAACTCTAAGCTAAGACTCTAAGGTAAAACTCGAAACTCTTAACTAAAACTAAAATAGAACTCTAAAAACAACTCTAAGCCAAGACCCTAAGCTAAAACACGAAACTCTTAACTAAAACTAAACTAAACTAGAACTCTAACTGAAACTCAAAGGTAAAAAATCAAACTCTTAACTACAACTAAACTAAACTAGAACTATAACTAAACTCTAAGCTAAGACTCTAAGCTAAAACTATAAACTATTACTAAACTTAACTTCAACTCTAACATAAACTCTAAGATAAGACTCTAAGCTAAAACTCAAAAAACTATAAACTAAAATAAAACTAGAAATTCAACAAAAACTCTAAGCTAAGAATCTAAGTTAAAAACTCTAAACTCTTAACTACAACTAAACTAAAACTCTAACTAAAACTCTAAGCTAAGACTCTAAGGTAAAACACCAAACTCTTAACTAAAACTAAACTAGAACTCTAACTGAAACTCAAAGGTAAAAAATCAAACTCTTAACTACAACTAAAATAAACTAGAACTATAACTAAACTCTAAGCTAAGACTCTAATCTAAAACTATAAACTATTACTAAACTTAACTTCAACTCTAACATAAACTCTAATCTAAGACTCTAAGCTAAAACTCAAAAAACTATTAACTAAAATAAAACTAGAACTTCAACAAAAACTATAAGCAAAGACTCTAATGTAAAAACTCTAAACTCTTAACTAAAACTAAACTAGAACTCTAACTAAAATTCTAGGCTAAGACTCTAATGTAAAACACCAAACTCTGAACTAAAACTAAACTAGAACTCTAATTGAAACTCAAAGGTAAAAAATCAAACTCTTAAATAAAATTAAAATAAACTAGAATTCTAACAACAAAACTCTAAGCTAAAACTCTAAGAAAACTTTAAACTCTTAACTATTACTAAAATAAACTAGAACTCTAACAAAAACTCTAAGATAAGACTATATGCTAAAAACTCTAAACTGTTAAATAAAACTAATCTAAACTAGAATTCTAACTAAAACTATATGATAAGACTATGGTAAAACACCAAACTCTTAACTAAACTAAACTAAAACTCTAACTTGAACTCAAAGGTAAAAAACCAAACTCTTAACTAAAACTTAGCCAAACTATAAATTTAAGTAAAACTCTAAGCTATGACTCTAAGCTAAAACTCTAAATTCTTAACTGTAACTAAACTAAACTTCAACTCTAACTAAAACTCTAATCTAAGACTATAAGTTAAAACACCAAACTCTTAACTAAAACTAAACTAAACTAGAACTCTAACATAAACTCTAAGCTAAGACTAAGCTAAAACTGTAAAGTAAAACTAAACTAAACTAAACTTCAATTCTAACAAAAACTCTAAGCTAAGCCACTAAGCTAAAAACTCTAAACTCTTAACTAAAACTAAACTAAACTAGAACTCTAACAAAAACTCTAAGCTAAGACTCTAAGCTAAAACTCTAAACTCTTAACTAAAACTAAACCAAACTAAAACTCCAACTGAAACTCAAAGGTAAAAAATCAAACTCTTAACTACAACTAAACTAAACTAGAACTGAAACTCTAAGCTAAGACTCTAAGCTAAAACTCTAAGCTCTTAACTATAACTAACTAAACTTCAACTCTAACTAAAACTCTAAGCTAAGACTCTAAGGTAAAACACCAAACTCTTAACTAAAACTAAAATAAACTAGAACTCTAACTAAAACTTTAAGCTAAGACTCTAAGCTAAAACTTTAAAGTAAAACTAAACTAAACTAAACTTCAACTCTAACAAAAACTCTAAGCTAAGACTCTAAGCTAAAAACTCTAAACTCTTAACTAAAACTAAACTAGAACTCTAACAAAAACTCTAAGCTAAGACTCTAGGCTAAAACTCGAAACTTTTAACTGAAACTAAACCAAACTAAAACTCTAACTGAAACTCAAGGGTAAAAAATCAAACTCTTAACTACAACTAAACTAGAACTATAACTAAACTCTAAGCTAAGACTCTAAGCTAAAACTCTAAGCCCTTAACTATAACTAAACTAAACTTAAACTCTAACTAAAACTCTAAGCTAAGACTCTAAGGTAAAACACCAAACTCTTAACTAAAACTAAACTATAACTCTAACTGAAACTCAAAGGTAAAACATCAAACTCTTAACTAAAACTTAGCCAAACTAAACTTTAAGTAAAACTCTAAGCTATGACTCTATGCTAAAACTCTAAATTCTTAAATGTAACTAAACTAAACTTCAACTCTAACTAAAACTCTAAGCTAAGACTCTAAGGTAAAACTCGAAACTCTTAACTAAAACTAAACTAAAACTCTAAAAACAACTCTAAGCCAAGACTAAGCTAAAACTGTAAAGTAAAACTAAACTAAACTTCAACTCGAACAAAAACTCTAAGCTAAGACTCTAATCTAAACACTCTAAACTCTTAACTAAAACTAAACTAAACTAGAACTCTAACAAAAACTCTAAGCTAAGACTCTAGGCTAAAACTCTAAACTTTTAACTAAAACTAAACCAAACTAAAACTCTAAGATAAGACTCTAAGCTAAAAACTCTAAACTCTTAACTATGACTAAACTAAACTTCAACCCTAACTAAAGCTCTAAGCTATGACTCTAGGTTAAAACTCTAAACTCTTAACTAAACTAAACTAGAACTCTAACAAAAACTCTAAGCTAAGACTCTAAGCTAAAACTCCAAACTCTTAACTATAACTAAACTAAACTTCAACTCTAACTAAAGCTCTAAGCTAAGACTTCAAGTTAAAATTATAGACTAAAACTAAGCTAAACTGGAAATCTAACTAAAAAATCTATGCTAAGACTCTAAGCTAAAACTCTAAGCCCTTAACTATAACTAAACTAAACTTCAACTCTAACTAAAACTCTAAGCTAAGCTAAGACTCCAAGTTAAAACTATAAACTAAAACTAAGCTAAACTAGAACTCTAACTGAAAACTATGCTAAGACTCTAAACTCTAAACTCTTAACTATAACTAAACTAAACTTCAACTCTAACTAAAACTCTAAGCTAATACTCTAAGATAAAACTCCAAACTCTGAGCTATATCTAAACTAAACTTCATCTCTAAATAAACTCCATGATAATAATTTAAGCTAAAACTCTAAACTCTTAACTATAAATAAACTAAACTACGCCTCTAACTAAAACTCTATGCTAAGACTCTAAGCTAAAACTCTAAACTCTTAACTATAAATAAAACTTCAACTCTAACTAAAACTCTAAGCTAAGCTAAGACTTCAAGTTAAAACTATAAGCTATAGCTAAAGTAAACTAGAACTCTAACTGAAAACTCTATACTAAGACTCTATGCTAAAAACTCTAAACTCTTAACTATAACTAAACTTCAACTCTAACTAAAACTCTATGCTAAGACTCTAAGCTAAACCTCTAAACTCTGAACTATAACTAAACTAAACTAGAACTTCAACAAAAACTCTAAGCTAAGACTCCAAGCCAAAACCATGTTTTTATTTTTTTCTTATTTTCACTTGGTTTGGGAAAATTGGCTCCAACTTTACCCCCCAGGCTTTTGACGAAATTAACCTACTGGAAGCGTATGAGGCTATTTCTTGTTTTGTTAGATTGAAAAGGGATAAAAATGAATTACAATATGAATATAATCATGAACTGTTTACATGTCAGGTTGGCCGAGTGGATAAGGCGCTGGACTTAAGATCTGGCCCCCATATGGGGTCGTGGGTTCGAACCCCACACTTGATAATTTCTGTGATTTGTCAATTTTTGCATCATGTCTTGTGATTTCACTAAATAGCTTCTGTAAAAGGATTTATGCAGAACCTAAATTGTTACGCCCTTTAATAGATTAAATAAAAAAAAACTAGTTTTTTACCTGAAAGTAAGGAGCGACATGGGCTCGGGGGTCTCAGGGGCCTTTGGGGCACCGGGGGTCCTTTGGGAGCCCGGGGGACCTTTGAGGACCGGGGCTTCCTTCGGGGTTGGGGTAGGGGGATCGGAACCCTTTGGGATTGGGGTAGAGGACCTCACAACACTGTTCAAATACAACTTGTTTATTATAACGACCACAGAGTTTCACCCTCAAATTCTCTTCTAAAATCATTTTTTTTGAAATGTCTCAAACTGTTTCGCCGAAGTAATTCCCTAGTGTCTAAAACAGTTTCGCCCAAATAATCTCTAAACGTAATTTCAGCGAGTTCCTTTTGTTTTTGGCATCCCTGCGCTGTCACATTTGAAATTACTAAGAAACCCTTTCCCGCACTAATCACTTCATCGCTAACATAAAAACATTCGCCAGTAAACAATTCTCTTGGTAGAACTCCAAAGACATTAATAGACATTCGCTCGGAAACAATTCTCTTTTGAAACAACAAATTAATTCCCCTTTCGTGAATCAATAATTCTCCTTAGAAACAACAAATTAATTCCCGTTTCGTGACAAATCAATCAATCATGACATCATCTGTCAGACATTAATAAACATTCGCTCGGAAACAATTCTCTTTGGAAATACATCAAAGACATTAATTAACTTGACGTCATCTGTCAGACATTAATTTACTTCCCCGAAAACAATTCTGACAGGTGATGTCAAGATTGATTGATTATGCAATCATTCTCCCTAAGGACTCTATGCCCATATTAGGAGTCCCGTTTGTAGTCGTAAAAAGTTGTAGGTGGCAGCGGGGGTGAGGGGTAGGACCTCCTGAGGACTTTCTACTACTGAATCTGATGGTGTAATTTTCATTAAAACTCTATGACTTCTAGGGGGTATTGCCTCCTTTTTTCAAAAATCAGATAAATTTTCTCAGACTCGTAGCTTTTGATGGAAAGACAAAACTTATATATTTTGGTGGATGGGTAAAACTTATATATATATATTTAATGAAACTTGTATATTTGGAATCATTATTCCAAATATACAATCGTGTTTTAGAGTTTCCGTTCCGGGAACTACTATTGAGCCGGGTCACTCCTTACTTACAGTTCGTTATCACGAACTGCTTGAAACCGTTTCTCAAAGTCCATTAAAATTCAAAAAGTGTATTCCACTGTCAAGTGCACATACCAAATATTTAGAGAATAAAAAAAACAAAAAAAAGAGAATTATGTAATTTGTAAATAAACAATTTTGCCAATTAACTTTTAATTGCTTCAAAGTAGATATCATTTGCGAACCCATACCAGCCACCTAAGAGCCCCTCAAGGAAGGCTGTATTCAATGGAGAGGTTAGGAGGTTTGACTCCCCCCTCCCCCGAAATGTTCATTCTACGCACGAATACGAAATAAAAAGCATGTTTTTTTGTGTAACCCCCACCCACACACTCCCAAGTAAACTATTTTTGGTGATCAATAATTAGAACTTCAGATACGCAGATTGCCGGACATGCGTGGGGTTTTATTGCAACAAATTTTGTACCCCAAAAAGTTGTGTATATTATTACTTCTTGGAAATATGTTGAAATGTGCAAAATTTACTGTTGAACTAGCTTTTCTAAAAGCTTGTTAAAGAAGCATAATTGAATTGTGGAATATATTCAAGCGAAAAAAATCTTTCAGAGGCAAAACGAATATTGATAATAATACTGAAAACACTCTTACTGGCCAATATTATTATCGAAAAAGGCTTCACTAATATAAATCATCTAATGGAAATTTGGAGAACAAGTACACATTCTTTGGTACTTGTTAATTAAACAAAACACCCAAGAATTACGTTTTGGTTAATCTTATTGAAATATAACCTTTAGTTTATATAATAATACAACTTGGGGTTACATATTTGTACATTAAGGGGGTAGGGATAAAGTATTTGTGTACCATGAGTAAAATGCGGAACCGCATTTGGTTCCATGAGGAACCAAAATAAAGTTCCTTCTTTTTAAAGATATATCCAACTTCCTCTAATTAAGTTAAACCTAGTTTCAAAAATGAAGTCCTTAATCAGCAAAGAAAAAAAGTGTAGTCACCCCCTGACAAAGAATGGCGCTATCCAAGCTTTAGATTTCGCTAAGACAGTGAGCAATAAAAAATGTGCTACGCACAATATTTCTAAGGAAGTTTAAACGATAAGAACCGTGTGAACGTCTAAATCATCAAAAATAGTTAAGAAAGATTATTGGACGAAAGGTTCGCATCCTTGGACCTCTTGGGCCAATTATGAGCCAGTTCTTACAGCGCAGGACTGAAAAGCTACGTTTGATAGTGGGGTAAAAATGCTTTTTGAAATTATTTGTAAATCAGATTCAGGACCATTCAGACAAAATTCTTATATTCTTTTATCGTTGTCACCGTTATTGTCATTTGAAGTGACCCATTGCTCTGCACCTAAGTATGTAAGTCCCAATAAACCTATTGTTCTTTTTATCTGTGTTTACTTCATTTTATATGTCTGGATCTAGCCTGATAATAGGTAATTAGTTTGTAAAATTTCCAAGGTAACGCTCCCAGGGAATCGGATCTCCAGATAGCTCAAGAAAAGGAGGCCACATTTATCTGTCTACATATTCTATTTTCTCCCATCAATTGAGGGCGGCGCTAGCCTAGTTGACACAATCTTTAGTGCTATAAGTGCTATAAGTGCTTTTTCATCGCTACAAACACTAAAATTTTTCATCGCTACAAATGGCACGGTTGGAAATTGGAGGAATACTTGTGGACTAATTACGCTATAAACCTTATAATTTGAATTCAAATCTTAGAAAGATACAGACATATAAGTAAAGTGATTAGGCCTATAACCGCTAAGCTACGACAGGGAAACCCCTTAAAATATCTCTTAGGAGATAATAGCCTCCCCCAAAATAGGTTAAGTAAAAAAATAGATTTATTTTGAGTTGATTCAATGCTTGTATACATATATACTATATTTTTATTTTCTTCAAGTTTTAACTGGTGGAAGTTGGGAAAACTGGGTCAAGTTGACTAAATAAAAATTGTATATTGAAACAGAAATGGCTTTGTCAAAAGAGGAAGGTAAATGGACTTCGCTTTTAGCGGCGCTCGAATTAGCAAAACTTCGAGCAGCTTTGCTTGAACTTTGGCTATTGGAAATAAATTTGTATCCCCTCAAAGAGTTGGGTACAATAGAAAAAATGGAGAAAAGGCTCAATGAAGAATTGTAAAATGAAAAAAAATAGTATTCAGTTTTTAACAAGTAGAAGCAAGTGTATAATTAGTAGTTTTTTTAGAGTTAGTAATAAATGCAATGTAGTAGTGCCGTATATTACTAAATAATAAAGTATTTGTACCGTGAATTGAAAGAATAAAATAAAAGATAATACGTAAAGAAAAACAAAATCTAGCTGGACCGATGAAACGTTGGTAGAAACAGAAGAATTTTAGGCATAATAGTAGCAAATGGGGTCCTAATTCAGCCTAACTACAGGTACAGGCTTTAAACTTATTGTTCAAGGAAAATACTGCTACAATTTAGCAAAGGAAGCGCATAAATTGTGGTCCGAACAATTATAGGTTAGAAGCTGCCATTTCCGAGTGTTTTAGGAGTAGAGATGCTTCGAAAATATGGCATTTTACGACGTAATAAGCAATAGAATTACCTTTGTTAAAGCTAACAAATACTAGGTTAGTTATATAGTTTCAAAAGCAAAGATAAGGAAAAGATATATAAATATATAATTAAATTACTTGAGGAAAGGGATGAAAAAAACGAGCAAAGTAACAATAAGTAAGAAAACAAAAGTGGAAGCTTAGCAAAAGCCACCGAAGGAAGCAAAAAAAAGAGTTGTTAACCAGCTGTGACTGGAACTCTGCATAAGGCGAGAAATTCGGCGAAAGAAACCGTTAATCACAGAAAATGGAGGCATGGGGATAGGTCTTAAAAGGGTCTCCTTTACCTACACAGATGACCTTCATCTGAATAATGGTGATAGAAAAAATTCAAATTCTGAATTAGCTCCGCAAAATGAGTCACAAGAAAGTTTGAATTTGAATTTTAAACCATGGCTGCTTTAGAGCCATGTAGATGTAAAACAAACCAGTGTTCATGCTTGTTTACAAAGAATATAAGCCCACATTAGGACAAACAGAGAAGGTGATGCATCCTTTTGGGATAGCTGATATTGATAATTCTGGTCCGCTCTTACGGTTACTCAATGACGTATCATCCTCAAGTCTAGTCTGATTATAAATCAGTAGAGTTTAGTCGAATATCAGATAGATTTTATATCATATAAATACGATCTGATAGTAGAAATCAAATAGAGTGAAGCCAATAGTCCCTTATATCCCAATTAGTCGAAAAAAAGATTGTGCCTAGAAAGCCAACAGAAACCTTATCACGGAAACAATTACACAGGGCGTTAATAGGTGACACGTAACTTTTAAATAGGTGCAGTGAAACTAATTAAATTACACATATTTAGAATCAGCATTAAAAGGCGATTCTTTTGATATGTACATTGAAAAAAAAATATAATTTGGGGGAATAAGTTAAAAAAAAAAAAAAAAAAAGGATAACAGTATAATAATGTGCTGATAGCTTACTTATTTATGTGCTACTTACTCGAAAAATACAATGCAAAATTAGATTGTATAGCGATTATTAGCTACGCTTTAAAGTTATATCTCAACCAGTCATAGAGGTATATCACGACCAGAATAAAGCTCGGAAGTCCTAACTCTACTTTCCTAACCTATCTAATCATAAAATATTTATTCTGTTTTACGCCTACAAATCAGTTATAAGATGAGGCCTAAGAATATCATCATAATTCTCGTTGTTCACGCAGTGGCCCAAGATATTGTAAAACATGGAGTAATATTCAAGCATAAAAATTCATTGCTAGCTAGCCATGACGCATGGAAGATCTTTATGAAATTGGACCCAACATCCTTCGAGACCTTGTTTCAACAAGTAACAAGACTAGAAAGTAACACGAATGAACTCAAAGAATCGACCAATTTCTGGTGGAACATACTATTGGCTGTATGTTTCGTATTCGCAACGTCCCTGACCATAAGAACCCTATCGACTTTTAATTACGGAAAAATCCTAAGACTAAGAAGACGAAAACCAAGAGAAGAACACGGGGAAACAGCTGAAATGCAGAGGTTAAACCCAGAGCCCCATGAGAACGTCTAAGCCAAGAAATAGGGAAGGCATTAGAAAACGAGTGGGTATAGGGATCTCCACTCGTCCTTGTTATGTCTTGTTCCCTCATTGTAGTATCGTTTACGTAAAACCGTGTGGCAATGACGCTGCAACATGCGTTTCTTAAACAGCACGGACGTGCGTGAACAATGCAGGCATGAAATATGTTGTAAAATTAGACCTCAAAATTAACCATGTAGCATAAACTCTGTTTAAATGATTATTTTAAACCTAATGTAAAATTAAATAAGCGTTGAAAGAAGTTAAAATAAAGTGTATGTAGTAGTGTATATTAGAAAGTATAATAAGAGACCACACTTAAAGTTGAAGAATTAATATTTTATAACGTCGTTAGGCTATAAAAACTTAGAAGAAACTTCTATGTATTGAATTTCCCAATGGGAATTATGTCGTTTTATTATAAGCAAAACAATAAAAATTTAGTTTTCTATCCTAATATTAGTGTATTTATTTAACTCTGTCTCATAGCGTAAAATTCAAAACGTAACTTATTTGTACTATGAGTATTTACTTCAAAGAACGTGTGATTCTGCCTCGTTATTTTTATTACAGGGAGTGGATTGACACATGGAATATCGAGCATTACAATGAGTTGCCCATACAACCTAGTAGCATCTATTTTCATCATATCTCAACCAACGAAGAGTACTCACCATAGACTCCAGGAAATTTTCATCCCTGCTTCGTCTACGAAAACAACAGTTACCTTTGATCGTTGTTTCTTCGACCATGAACCATACTACGTATCAGGTAACATTATATTTGAATCTCAGTATCCAGCGCATTATCGAACTATATAATCACATAAATTATGAGAATCCCATCGATCAGTACAAAATATAAATACAGAAATATCGCCCTTGATAATCATTATGGACCCTAGAATCATTTGACTGTATAGTGATGATATTTGAAATTAAATGATATTTAACGATATTTGAAGTTAAATGATATTTGAAGATATTTAAAGTTAAAGACAATTTGAAGTTTAATTCTGAGAACTCCAGAATCATTTGACTGTATAGTGATGATATTTGAAGTTAAATGATATTTAACGATATTTGAAGTTAAGTGATATATGAAGATATTTGAAGTTAAAGACAATATGTTGAAAGAGTCACTATAGTTTGATGTCAACCCGTTCCAAATCCAAACTTCAATTTCCCTGTGATTAACCTAGGAATCACCGCAAAGGTTAATCGACGCAAGCCATGAGTTAACAATTTTATAAAAGGCACAGATGAACAATTTTACGCGAGAATATTCTCTATGTGCCCCAAAATATCCTAAAAATGATATTCTGAGAAGAAAATAAACCCACGCCCAGTGTTCGACCCCATAATGATAAGGCACCGAATGAACTATCAAAAAAAAAGCAGGTGTGAATAAACCCTGATAGCATATACCAAAACCTGTTGTGGGAGTCAACATTTCCCAGTTGAAAATTAGAGAAAACTTGTCGTGTGAACACAATCAGGCTCAAACTGTTCCATGAAGAAACCATAACGTAAATGCTTCAAAATTTTGCCAAGACAAAAAGAGTGAGGGACAATAATTTACAACAGAAGGATTGAATACACTAAAGACTCGAAGGTGATGAAATAGATGGGAATTTACATATTACTTCTTAATAACTTTGATAACTCAAAAATCCCAATGTCCTATCATTAACGTTGCGTAGCAAACATCTCCAGTGAAAGTGTTTTAAAATTACCAGTGAACATAGTAAACACAATATTGCGCGTTTTAAATCATTTTTGTATGTAGTGTTAGATGTCCAGATAGCTATGTGTAGCGTTGTCGAGCTATTCATTTAATGTAGCGTAGATAGAAAGTAGTGTGCCATATAGACAGCAAAAAAAACCTAGTAAGAAGTGAATTCAAAAAAACTTATGTAAAGGTAAAAGAGCCCCAACCTTGTTGGAAATGTAAAAGTAATCAGTGTTAGATGTAGAAAAAAAATCTTTAGTATAGTAGCTAGCCTAGAACCATGAATAATCTTAGTCCGGTAGATGAATTTTAGATAGGGATGTAGAAAAAAAAGAAAAAGAAAAGTAATAGAGAAAATTTTTAGCACTCCTGATTAAGCCATAACATAAATATAAAATAATTATGTAGAAGAAATAGTTAATAAATGGCGAACATTTTAAAAGACCAAAGGCGAGCAATTACTAATGACGGGGCGTCATTAATTGATGGGAAGGGTAATATGTACCATGAGTAAAATGCGGAACCGCATTTAGTTCCATGAGGAACCAAAATAAAGTTCCTTCTTTTTAAAGATAATTCCGACTTCCTCTAATTAAGTTAAACCTAGTTTCAAAAATGAAGTCCTTAATCAGCAAAGAGAAAAAGTGCAGTCACCCCCAGACAAAGAACGGCGCTATCCAAGCTTTAGATTTTGCTAAGACAGTGAGCACTAAAAAAGGTGCTACACACAATATTTCTAAGGAAGTTTAAACGATAGGAACCGTGTGAACGCCTAAATCATCAAAAATAGTTAAGAAAGATTATTGGACGAAAGGTTCGCATCATTGGACCTCTTGGGCCAATTATGAGCCAGTTCTTACAGCGCAGGACTGAATACCTACGCTTGATAGTGGGGTAAAAATGTTTTTTGAATAGATTCGTAATGTAGAATCAGGACCATTCAGACAGAATTCTTATATTCTTTTGTCGTTGTCACCACTGTTGTCATTTGAAGTGATCCATTGCTGTGCACCTAAGTATGTAAGTCCCAATAAACCTACTGTTCTTTTTATCTGTGTTTACTTCATTTTATATGTCTGGATCTAGCCTGATAATAGTGTAATTAGTTCGTAAAATCTCCAAGGTAACGCTCCCAGGGAATCGGATCTCCAGATAGCTCAAGAAAAGGAGGCCACATTTATCTGTCTAAATATTCTATTTTCTCCCATCAATTGAGGGCGGCGCTAGCCTAGTTGACACAATCTTTAGTGCTATAAGCGGCGCTATTGGTGAAATTACAGGGTGTAAGTTCACGACCTTTGGGCATAATATCGCCTTTGACGCGGTCAGTATTTAGTACCATATTTAGTATAGCAAGCCTAAATTTCCATCGCAACAAATACCAATTTTTCATCGCTACATTTGGACAATGCCCGTAACCTAATTTAAACTACCCCCCCTAATGTGCAGATATATAGCACAAATTACACACGTCCAATGCATTCTATCACCCGTCACTTGTCTTTGTTGCTATGAAACCGGTTTTCTGAGAACTAACCAAAGCGCAATTCTTGAGTGTTTCATTTAATTAACAAGTGCCCATTCTTTTTTTTAAAGAAGACAATAAAATTGCTTGAATTGATTTTCTTCATTTTTGGGTAGGGGTCCCGCTGTCAGACTAAATAAGACATCTTCTTGGTACGCTTCGCATAATTCACTTCTTCGACCTTGGTCGTAGAGATTGTAATACTGATGGACAAACGTATATAAAACGTCGTTAACTTCTCCATTAACAAGAAACTTCGGCTGAGTGTCGGGCACCTTAAAGCCATCGGGTTCAACATCGAACATTACAGGCGCAGGTAAAACATCAGAATTCTTAAAGAAGAAATAAAAATAAATTGTAAAATGTAAAAAAAGAAATGTAAGATGAATGTAAAAAAAGAAAGAAGAAATGGGTACTTGTATGATAAACACCTTTCAGTTTAGCATCAAAAAAGACAAAGAGAAAGTGACATAGACATAGTGACAATAGATGGAAAATATATAATTTGGGCAGTATATTTGCACATTAGGGGGGTGGGGGTAAAGTATTTGGACAGTATGAAGTTAGAAAAAAAAATTCTTACTACATAATGTGCAGAATAATTGTACCTAACATATTATGCATGCACACCCGCTATACTTTCCCCTCCCCCCCTAATGTGCAAATATATAGCCCAAATTTGTTTCCAAAGTATTATATTTTTATCTTACTTTGGTATATTTCACTAGGATTGAGCGTCAGAGAAACATATTAGAAGAACTTTAGGTAGGGCGTATATCATACAAGTGCCGAAATGTACAAAAAAAATTTAAAATTAAAATGTAAAATACACATCAGTGCTTCCACTATGTCGGATTTTACCGACATTGTCGGATTTTCGGCCCTCTTGTCGGACAAAAAAATATCGTGTCGGACTTCGGAATTTTGTCGGATTTTCAGTAAAAAACGGATATTTTTCGGATTTGTGTATTTTTCTAGATTACTGGATTCTCCAACTCCAATAAAAAAGGATTTTCAAACTAGTAAAATTAGAAGAATAATTCTGTTAGGGATTTTCAGAAAGTCATTAGCGTTAGTGGCGACAGTTTGACAAGGTACAATTTTGGAAAATTTGCACATGCTGTGCTTCAATCTGCTCTGATATTTCAGTTAATTTCAAGATCTGAGGAAAGTTAAGGTGAGACTTATGCTTGCATTTTTCCAATGCCAGTATAAGATTAGAAAGTCTATTGCCAACATAGTAGCCTAAAGGAGAGCTAGGCAACCATGGTTTAGTGACACCATGTGCTTCACAGGTTCAGAATGTTTTAATGTCTCAAAATGGCCTACTGAAAAGAAGAATGCAAGTTGGGTGTGGGTCTAGGTATGTAGATCGGTAAAAGACTGGTAATTATGGCACTCTTCTTGAAGAGTGCCATAATCTTCTTCAATAAGTCTTCTTGAAGAGTTACAAATGCACATGGAAAATTTTGCACCTAAGACATTAATGTGAGCTTTTTACCATGTACTTTGGTGGTATTAAATTTGTTAAAAATTTACTATGCAGTAGAGATTTGGCGGGTGAATTTTTGAAGATTACTATGGATTATAAGGAGAGATTTTTATAGGTAACGGAAGTAAGCTTGCAGATTTTTATTTTGATGTATGATATAAAATGTTATTTTTAGCTAGATATTAATGTTATCTGGCGTTGTTAAGGACTATTTGGTCGTTTTTTTTTCCTAGCTGTTCCCCACGAGGCATACGCAAAGAATGAATATATCCATCTGTCTATTGCAGGGCAATAATCGGCAAATTTTAGGTAAGAACAATTGCTAAGGTAATTTATTTATTTGAGGGTACTATGAAGATGTTTTTTTTTTTATATTACGGATAGGATGTGTAGTCAAGATTAAAAGTATAATACAAAAGTATAAGATAGGAAGTACAAAGAAGAATAAAGAAATACGATGATTTTTGAAAGACTGGGTCGTATCCAGAGAATTGAAAGAGAGATTTATACAAAAATTGACTTATTTTTCTCATCTAAGCTGATCAAAAAACAAAACCACAGATGTTTTAACTTTGCTGTTTAAAACCAGTAAGCAAGGTATTCAGCCAAAGTTTTTACACCAATAATAAAAACTAAGTTATAATAACGTAACACTGAAATACAAAGAGAACTCTGAGCTTGATTTTCACTCAAACAAAGCTCAAGTTCGACTAAAAAAAGAGAAAGTACAGTACAAAAGCAAGCAAGGGATGTATTATTCACATATTTTTTGTCTTTTAAACAGCTAATTTAAGGCATTAAAGAACTCCAAATACTTAGAAAATTGACGATTTTATCTAACTTGTTCTGACAACTCCAATAAGAGAGCTTTTGTTAAAATAAAAGAAGAAGAGAGTGAGAGAGTGAGTGAGAGATAGAGAGAGAGAGAGAGAGAGAGTGAGAGAGAGAGAGAGAGAGAGAGAGAGAGAGAGAGAGAGAGATAGAGAGAGAGAGAGAGAGAGAGAGAGAGAGAGAGAGAGAGAGAGAGAGAGAGAGAGAGAGAGAGAGAGAGAGAGAGAGAGAGAGAGAGAGAGAGAGAGAGAGAGAGAGAGAGAGAGAGAGAGAGAGAGAGAGAGAGAGAGAGAGAGAGAGAGAGAGAGAGAGAGAGAGAGAGAGAGAGAGAGAGAGAGAGAGAGAGAGAGAGAGAGAGAGAGAGAGAGAGAGAGAGAGAGAGAGAGAGAGAGAGAGAGAGAGAGAGAGAGAGAGAGAGAGAGAGAGAGAGAGAGAGAGAGAGAGAGAGAGAGAGAGACAGAGAGAGAGAGAGCGGGGGGGGAGAGAGAGAATGTAATAGAGAAGCAGATAGGGAAAGACAGAAAGAAAGAAAGAAAGAGAAAAAGAGAGATGGAGATATAGAGAGGGAGAAAGAGGAGAAACAACTTACCAACACAACCACCTTGGGGAAGAACCGTCGAATTTTTCTGTGAAGAAAAATATTAATTTCCAATCTCCTAGAGACCTGAAAAAGCTTCTAGAAAGAGCTGGAGAACAATTAATGACATATAAAACACTACTATTTAATATTAACTAATGGTGATGAAATCATGGAGACTTTTGAAAGGTTTACCCATACATGAGTCCCTGACGTCTCGTCTATTTAATGTATATGTACAATAATCAAACTCATTTTTGGGAAGAAAACCATAATATAAAACAAAAAAAGTGGGAAGAAAAGGAAAAAGGGAAAATAACTTTCTATTGAAGAAATCATTCCTCAGGGAATTAGCTCACTATTAATAACTCTGAATAATACCTTTCAAATAGAAAAAATACAGTCAAGCGCCCATAAAAACATTTCATTATTGCTTTACGTTTAGAAAAACAATTTACTTTATTATATTTTCACACATATAATTCCTGCGCACGCGCCTGCATGAACAGTTTTTTGCTTAAGATTTTCTCACGTTTTACGAAACAGGCCTGAATAATGATGCAAGAACACCCCCAAAACAAAGTAGATTTCATAATTTAATCAAAACCGGTTACACAAAACACAAGTACACACAGAGAAACAACTCTGTCAGAAAAAAAGCCCAAAAAGTCAACTATATGAAAAATATGTAGTCGCATTATATATATAATATAGTTGTACATTATATAAAATTTACATATTTACTTCAGTATGCATGTTTTGTAAACTTTGGGATTTTGCTGCAAAAAGGTGAATTATAAGAATATCATAAAACAATATGTGGGAATTAAATGGCAAGAATTGAATCCTCGTTTACAACCCAGATTGTAAATATAAGAACCCGAGGCGTTGAACACTTAATACTACTACTAACAACTCAATGCGGCACCAAGCCGCCAAAGGCCAACAAAACTACGCATGCTCCTCCTCCATCCCAATCTATTCAAATACTTCCTCTTTACACCCTCACAAGAAGTTCCCATTTCCCTTAAATCTTTCCTTATGACTTCCTCCCTATCCATTCGGGGAGTACCTGTTTTTCGTTTAGCTCTAGTCGGTTGGCCGATAAGGACAATCTTTGGTAATCTGTTACCCTTCATCCACAAAACGTGTCCTAGCAACCTCATTCTTTTGCTTAGTACCTGATTAAAATACTATGAATGCCATTATTGACAGTCATATTCGACGGTCATTAGCTTCTTTGTAGTATATTTTGAACAGAATTAATATTAAAGCTAAGTTTAGAAGGTAATCTTTCACCACAGAATTGAAAGATATCAAAAGATGTTTGGATGGTGCTTAGGAACCTAGAATGAAAAAAAGAATTAAATAAAGAACACAACTATATCCCGTCATAGACAAATAATGACGTTCCATTTTATCTCTCTTGTTGAGGCTTATATAATTTCTGAGACCACACTGGCTAATCATGATAAAACATAAAATCGCGAAGAAAACGAGGACAATTAACAGTCAGTGAAAAAAATTGAAAAATTATGCAAACATTTCGGTCAAGACCTCCGCTTGACCGTCTTCAGTGCAGGTTTGCACTTCAGTACAAAACTAAAATTGGACGACCCTTTCTCAGTAACGGTGAAAGGGTACGGTAACGGTGAAAGGTTATTCTTTCACCGTTACTGAGAAAGGGTCGTCCAATTTTAGTTCTATGTTTTTATTTTAAGTTTTTTTTTTATTAGTGTCATTTTTTTTTATTAGTCAAGCGGAGGTCTTGACCGAAATATTTGAATATTTTTTAATTTTTTTTTCACTGGCTGTTAATTGTCCATGTTTTCTTCGCGATTTTATGTTTTATGAGGCTTAAAGGCTCGAAAGAGGAATTTGGGGCCTCTATACAGCAGGAGACAGTATGCAATAAAAATTGTTTTCCGACACACAATAAAAGCTTTTGGTCAATGACATCCTTAGAAATTTGTTTTAATTTCATATTTAATACCCTGAAACTCCTCATAGTTAGAAATTACTCACATTTTTCCTGCTCTGAAATTACTATACTCTTTCAGTGAATGCAGTCACTTTAAAATGTGACTGATCACGATGAGAGAATTTTCTCCCATAGCTTAATTATTTAGTTGTTTTTGGTTTGCTAAAGGTTTAATAAAACTACTATATAATTAAGAGTATTGGTGACATGACCAAGGCTGTATCCAGGATTCTTGTTGTCGGGAGTAAAAAATAAAACTGTACAAAACACATCCAAAAGTGTTCATATGCCTTTTTGTTACTTTTGTACAAGTCGGACAAAATTTAGGGATAAGGGAGGTACACCCATGAATATCACCTTAGAGATGAGGCCCACCAATAGATAATATGAAAACTATGTGGATATTATTCATCATATACTAATATGAAAAAAGGGATATACTATAGCGTAGGAGGCGCCAGTTTCCTTCGAGAGCGGAGACCAAATTAGTCAATTCGCTCTTGGATGCTCATAGAAGAGAATGTTTTTCAGCTAAAGACAGGCACATATATTTTGTTACGGATATTGAAAGCAGCTAATAGTTTTACGAAAAGGTTATGGTTATTATACGTAGTTAAGTTAACAGTTAACGTAGTTAACTGTTTTTTTTTCACAGTTCAGGGATAAAGTTGGAACTTTCAGGAAAACGTTCCCTCTTTCTGAAGTGGAAAAATATTTTTCAGGTTCCCACGAAACAAAAAACGAAACGAAAAAAAATTTTTTTTTTATTGCATGTGGCTAGCCATGCATGCATGCATGGCTAGAATATACACAAAATATAGAATATTTATAAATATAACATACACAGGATCTTACTGTGAAAGAATCCAAACTACCCTCAGTGACTCTTTCAAGACAGGAACATGCATTTTAATTTATTATTATTATTTTCTTTTTTAATTGTGACTCGTTTCTTTCAATTACAAAATTCACAATAACAACCGTTTCGTATCCGCAGAATATAAGACATATCTCGAATTTGAAACAAAATTAGTCTAGAAAAGGAAACTTTTCGGGACAATGAGAAATTTGATTCCTTTCTGAATTTCTTGTAATTGCTGGAGTGAAAAAATTCACTACAACAACCTTCAGGCTCAAAAATTTTAACAAAAATTATCTTGACCTTCGTTTTTCTCTAATTCTTTTCTTTCTTCTTATATATATATAGAGAGAACTAATTTATTAGATGACCAGAAAAGAACAAAAAATATAAAGGTGGCTAGCCATTAAGCTCTAGGGAGCCTGTGTGACTAAAATACGCAATCCCATAAAGCAACTGACAGGAAAAAAGAAAGAAAAGAAAAAATCGAAAAAAATTAACCTAAAAAAACACGCAGGGCCATGGGCGTACGTAGCTTCTTCTATGGGGGGGGGCAGCTCATTCTGTGACGAAGGGTTGAGGGCTGAAGTTATATTGGCAGTTCACAAAACCTTACATTGCCAGCAAATTCTATCATACCTACGAAATCATTATCAATAAATAATCACCAAAAATCATAAACCATCAATAAGCTTCAGCATTAATCAATCTTCTTGGATTAGACCTAAATCTTTCAAAGATACTATGGATAATTACTTCTTGCTCGACTTTTATTCTGTCATTCCAGCTGTTTATTTCCTGCTTTTTCAACCATCTACCTTTTATCAACTGCTTTTTTAGCCATCTACCTTTATTCAACTGCTTTTTCAACCATATCTAGTGTAAATTTGGAGTTCTAGAGCAGGGGCAGCTGCCTCATTCTGCCCCCCCTTCCATACGCCCATGCTCAGTTACATAATTATTGTAATCCTAATAGGCCTAGCAAATCCATGAACTAAATTCACAAAAGGATATTAAAAAAAACAACTAGAACATGTAAACTTACCTAAAAACACCCGAAAGAGGCGAAAGATCTGATCTGGAGAGCAACTAACGGCCTTACATAACCCAACATATTTTCTGAATATTATTTTTAAAAGTCTAACAGTCAACAGCACTTTGCTCGGAACATTTAACCGCGTTTTGGGACCCTGAAGGGGGATAGGAAATTTCCCTGGAGGCGTTCTGAGAATAAAATCAGCCTGTCTCGTATTATAACAATGAATGAAGTTACATTACAATGACAAAACGCATTCCGACATTATTATTCAAGATTTGATACATAAATATAACAATAATATAAAATATTAAAATAAATTTGGTATGGCAATGGTAAGCCACTATATGGACACTTTATGATCAAACCCTCCAATAAAGCGAGGTTTAATTTATTTTTCTGTTAATGAAAACAGGGTTGTCCAATCAACTTTTAATTCAAAAGCACTGGCTACGCCAACCACTCATTCCCTTACAATTGCTACCTCCCCAGGTTTTACCAGTTTGGTCATAACCCTTTTTGACCTAAAAAAATGCCCAAGACACACTGAGAATTAGGACTGGAAATTCATTCTTGACCGTGAAAGACCATTTTTGACCTTCAGAAAAGGCCTAAGAGAACTCTAGACTTTGGAATAGAAATCCAATATAATTAATATTAATACTTTTTTATCTAACTTTTTAGCTATAATTGAAAAATACCATGAGGTAAAAATTCAGTAGTGCAAATATTCGTAGTACAAAAAATTATGGATGTTTGTAGCGAAATAAACCAATTAAAGCCATGATGCTCCTTTTAAAGAAACCTTAATTCATTCATAAAGTCAGCTTATGATAGCATTTGGGCTCATATCAGAACCGAAGTAAAAATTTCTATTTCCCAGCCTTTTGCTACTGGTGATGCTTAAAACTTCATTAACACGAAGTACTAATTATGTAATCAAAACTTTCGGGGTTACCTACTCGTCTTCTTTGAATTTTACCTGCGGTACGTATCCTTTCCTTTTTCTTTCAATCTCGTTGCAATGGCATTATCATCTAGCATAAAACTCTCCAACGGCAGCCCCTTCAGTTTTGCAAAAACGTTCAAACTTTGTATCTATAAGAAAAGAAAAAAATAAAAGGTAAACATGGTAAATATGGTAAAAATTATAAATATGACAGGCTTCGGTGAAAACCTCACTTGAGGGACAAAAACAGGGTAGTATTTTGTTCCTACCTATTAAGATATATTTCTTTAATGCCACTATGATATTAACTGATAAAATGATGAATCCAGAGGGGAAGGAGAACTCCCCTTAAGTGGGACTTCTACTACTAATAACTCACTGCAGCACCAGTGATTCAAGGCCAACAAAGCAGCGCACAGCCCTCCTTCACCCAAATCATTTAGAACTCCCCTCTATACCCCCACCGAATAAGTTCCAACTTTTTTTTTAATCCTTTCTTATGACATCTTTCCACTCCATTCAAGGACGACCTAGGACGAGTCTCAGTATTATCATAGAAAATTTCTGAGTGTGAAAAGGATGTTAGGAAAAATGGTATATTATTAATACTGTTCTCAGACCTACTTCCCCCTCCACCTTCTGTTCTACAACGCTGATTTTCGATGGTAAAACTGCACAAGGAGAAGAAGATGTTCAGCTGTAGCTTACGTCTTATTTTAATAATACAGGAAAGACGACTGCGTCCTCTGCAACTTCTCGTAGCGATTTCAGAGCCTATCATGGACCCCCATGTTTAAAGTCTATGGTCTTGAACTCGGTTTCTGAGTTTGAGGTAGCTTGTATCGTGAACGCTCTTAAAAGATCATCGTCTTCAGAGCCAGACAGAATTCCTAAAAGGCTTATCCGTGCCATTCACCAGTTATTCTGTCACCATTGGCTAAGCTTGTCAACTGTCTTTCAAGGTAGGAATTTTCCCTGAATCTCGCAAGCGAGCTAAAGTTATAGTGCCGTATAAAGGTAGGATTCGGAGCAATCCTGCTAATTATAGGCTAATATTTCTTCAATCTGTTTTCAACAAAATTTTTGAGAAAGCTATGCTCTCCAGACTGCTTAGTTTTCTGAATGCAAAAGAATTTTTGCAGAATTTCCAGTTCGGATTCCGAAAGAATCACTTTACAGAGCTTGCTTGTGCAACTCTCTTGAATTTCATTCATTCGGCAATAGATTTTGGTTTTATCCCGGCAGTTTTACTTTTAGATGTTCGTAAAGCTTTTGATTCAAATGTTTTCTCTTAGTTTGAATCATACCTTCCTGGTAGACTTATTTCGATTGATCCGCTTTTCCGTAACCCTTCTGAAGTAGAATATGGCATCACTCAGGGATCTGTTCTAGGCCCGTTTTATTTCTGATTTATGTTAATGATCTGATTTCGCAGTCAAGAAGACCAGGCCTCTAATATGCTGTAAGCTGTATAAACCGGATGTTCCTTCGTGTTTCAATACTAATTACAATGAAGATTGTCTCGTTGCTTTTGCTGATGACACCACTCTTGGGACCCTTGGGAAGACGGATTGTGATATCAGGTCTAACTTTCTGGCAATACTCGAGAGAGTAATTTCATGGTTTGATGGGAATTAATTGGTCTTCAATGTAGCCAAGTCAAATTTTCTTATATTTTCTAGAATTGGTATAGCTTTCCCTCAGCTTACACAAGGTTTCTTGTTCAGACGAGAATCGGGTGGTCCAGTTTCTTGGTATTCTGCTTGATGAGAACATTTCGTTTCGACACCATATAGCCATTATTATGGTTAAGATCTCAGGATTTTGGTATCATTCGAAAACTCGGACACACCTTTCCTGGATCTATTCTCAAGCTTATTTTTTTCTGCCTTGTCCGGTCATATATTTATTGCCCCATATGTCTACTTTTTCTTCTACACTGCAGTCACTTTGTCAAATGAAGCACGGCGTCTGGTTGTGGGCACTAGCCGTTTCTCTCCTAAACCACTCCTAAACATAGTCTATTTACATTATTTCGTTTGCTTCTTTCGTCTGTCATCGGCTTCATGGCAATCTTCAAATCTCTTCAAAAAACTCCCGAGTTGATTCCTGATTCAGATCCATAGTCTTCGTTCTTCACATATTATCTGCATTCCTCCTACCCTACTATATGGTCAGATTTCTATCCCCTCATTGCTAGTCAGCAGGTCCGGAATTCCCTACATTCTTCAGTACAGAGATGCCACTCGTTTGAGACTTTTAAAAGGAATTCTTAAGGACCATTTAGTTCAGAATCAAAATGAATAGCTTTTTCATTTCATTTTCTTTTTTTCTTTTCCTCTGTAGAGTTGATGTCCCCTGAGTGTTTATTTCATGATATATGACGGTCTTCTCTGTGCTTTGACTCCCAGGCCTCAGGTATGCTCTCTTCTTATTCTTATATGGTGTCTGGCGAGCGATCTTTTTTTTGACTGCTGCTTATATTATATTTTTTTTATCAGCCTTGCATCCCTGGCGATGGAGCCTTCCGAGGGGGAATATGAGCATTGTGGTTCTAATTGGTGAATTCTGAATAAACTCTGAAATCTGGAAAAAATTTTTATGAAAAGACAAGCTCTACTGTTTTTATCTGGAAGCCTTTAAAGTTGACCCCCTTTTATAACCGTCGTGATAAACCGCGCAAGACATTTGGCTCTCTGAGCTTGATTTTCACTCAAACAAAGCTCAAGTTCGACTAAAAAAAGAAGAAAGTACAAAAGCAAGCAAGGGATGTATTATTCACATATTTTTCTTCTTTTAAACAGCTAATTCAAGTGATTACAGAATTCCAAATACTTAGAAAATTGACGATTTTATCTAACTTGTTCTGACAACTCCAATAAGAAAGCATTTGTTAAAAGAGAAAAGAAGAGAGAGACAGAAAGAGAGAGAGAGAGAGAGAGAGAGAGAGAGAGAGAGAGAGAGAGAGAGAGAGAGAGAGAGAGAGAGAGAGAGAGAGAGAGAGAGTTTATAAGTTTATAAGTAACAGATCAATTCTATTTTTAAAGAAAAAATAAAAATTTTTCACTTCAGTTCAGATTTTTCTCAAAGAGATGGAAAAATTTAAAATTACTGTTCTAAATTTTTCATAGAAGATAGAAAAAGTTTTACGTTGATCATGAAAAGTTAACTAAAGTCTGAATTTTATTAAAGAAATTACTGTTCAATTCTAATTTCTCCAGAGAAAAATAAAAATCTTCCACTTCAGTTCTTAATTTCACAAAGACACAAAGAAACTTAAAGTTCTCTTCTGAATTTTCTTAGAGAAAAGAAAAAAGTTATAGTTCAATTCTAATTTTTTTCACAGAAAATAAAAAATCTCCAACTTTTTAATAAACTTTCTAAACGCTTAACATGCTAACGTTTCCTAAGATAATAGAAATATAACAAAGTAATGCATGACGCATTTTTATTGAAGTAACAACATGTAGTAACAACATAAAAATATGTCACAGACATTATTTTACATTATTAACATCATTGAACAACATTGAACATTCTGAATCTGTTCCATAAAATAATTTATCGAGTTTTCTCTCTCTTGATACTAGAGTTACTCGCTTCTCTTAGTTCTTAACCACTAGAATAATCATTCATCCATTTTGAGTCATATACAATTTCCACTGGGAATGTCACCTACTGATTCAATACACGTTTCATCCTAGGTATTATTTGATTCATTGACAATATGATCAATAGTAGTAATATTGCTCACTTGTGCTTCATTTTCCAATCAATTTGTCATTATATTCATTACTAATATTGTCCGCCAATGCTCTTTTTATTTTACCAGCAATTTCACTGTCTATTATCACATTATTTTTACAGAGGCAACAGTTTTGGCACGTTGACAAGATATGATTTATAATGTTGGTGCAGGAGTAGGCCCTTCTTTTCCTTACTGATTTCATTTGAATGCTAACATCGGAAAGATGACAATAAGATCTATCAACGGCTAACATGTTACCAGAACCATTAGCTAGAAGTTGCGCGCATCTTCATCAACTATTATTTTTAAGTTGGCTTTCTCTTTGAGCACTAATTTCTCTGGAAATGATACTTTCACATATCCACTCTTGAACGATGAAAATTCTTGACTACTCTAAAGGAATTTAACTCCTCATTGTCATGACAACGTAGGCACACATTATCAATAAGATCTTCACTACTACTTGTCCCATAGTTCAAATATATCTCTTTGTCAGCATTAAAGGCAACAATGACTTTATCATGTGCACACACTTTCTTCAAATAATTTATTTCCACGTTTTTTTTTTAAAATATGGTGTAGGTGTTTATCCCTCCAATAGCAAAAAATTACTGATTTAACACATGCAATAAATTAGATAGTCTCAATAACCTACCATTGAATACCACTGGGAAAGCTGATTCCAATGTAAGAGCAACCATAGAGTAAGTTTGCTACACTTGCAAGCATGCATTGTGAGAGAGAAATACAAAGTCGACCTGGGGTGATTTTCCGGCGAGTATGGTTAGGTTAGGTTGAACTAGATTAAGTTAGATTAGATTAGGTTAGGTTAAGTCAGGTTAGGTAAGTTAGATTAGGTTAGCTAAGTTAGGTTAGGTTAGATTAGGTTAGCTAGTAAACATTTCTCCATGTTAAGTTAGGTTAGGCTAGATTAAGCTATGTTAGGTTAGGTTAAGTTAGGTTAGGTTAGCCTGCGTACGCGCGCGTACGTAGGCTAACCTAACCTACCTCAACCTAACCTAACATAACTTAATCTAGCCTAAACTAACCTAACCTAACTTAAACATGGAGAGATATTTACTAGCTAACCTAACCTAACCTAGCTAAACTAACCTAACTTACCTAACCTGACTTAACCTAACCTAATCTAACCTAGCTTAATCTAGTCTAACCTAACCCAACCATACTCGCCGGAAAATCCCCCCAGGTCGACTTTGTATTTCTCTCTCACTATGCACGCTTGCGGGTGTAGCAAACTTACTCTATGGTTGCTCTTACATTGGAAGCGGCTTTCCCAGTGGTACTCCATGGTAGGTTATCGAGACTATCTAGTTTATTGCGTGCGTTAAATCAGTAATTTTTTACCATTGGAGGGATAAACACCTACACCATATTTTTAAAAAAAGACGTGAAAATGAATTATTCGAAGAAAGTGTGTACACATGATAAAGTCATTGCTGCCTTGAATGCTGACAAAGAGATATATTTGAACTATGGGACAAGTAGTAGTGAAGATCTTGCATGTTAGCCGTTGATAGATCTCATTGTCATCTTTCTGACGTTAGCATTCGAATGAAATCAATAAAGAAAAGGATGGCCTAATGCTGCACCAACATTATAAATCATATCTTGTCAACGTGCCAAAACTGTTGCCTCTGTAAAAATAATGTGATAATAGACAGTGACATTGCTGGTAAAATAAAAAGAGCATTGACAGACAATATTACTAATGAATATAATGACAAATTGTTTGGAAAATTAAGCACAAGTGAGCATTATTACTACTATTAATCATATGGTCAATGAATCAAATAGTACCTAGGATGAAACGTGTATTGAATCAGTAGGTGACATTCCCAGTGGAAATTGTATATGACTCAAAATGGATGAATGATTATTCTAGTGGTTATGAACTAAGACAAGCGAGTAACTCTAGTATCGAGAGAGAGATAACTCGATAAATTATTTTATGGAACAGATTCAGAATGTTCAATGTTGTTCAATGATGTTAATAATGTAAAATAATGTCTGTAACATATTTTTATGTTGTTACTACATGTTGTTACTTGAATAAAAATATTTTATGCATTACTTTGTTATATTTCCTTTATCTTAGGAAACATTAGCATGTTAAGCGCTTAGAACATTTATTAAAAAGTTGGAGATTTTGTGTTTTCTTTGAAAAAAATTAGAATTGAACTATAACTTTTTGCTTTTCTCTAAGAAAATTCAGAAGAGAACTTTAAATTTTTTGTGTTTTTGTGAAATTAAGAACTGAAGTGGAAGATTTTTATTTTTCTCTGGAGAAATTAGAATTGAACAGTAAGTTCTTTAATAAAATTCAGACTTGAGTGATCTTTTTATAATCAATTCATAAATTTTTGTATCTTTTAAGCATAATTCAGAACAGTTATTTAAAGTTGTTCAATCTCTGAGAAAAATATGAACATGAATCAAAAATTTTTATTTTTTCTTGAAAAATATAATTGTTGTGTTTCTTATTTATTTGCATATGGATATTTAGAAAAATAACTAGAAGTTCTATTAACATCAATGAGAAAACTAGCTCCTGATCTTCATTGTGAAATATTAACGATCAATGTATAACTTGTTCTATCTTCTACAAAAATTTGGAGGAGAATTTTAAATTTATGTCTTTGGGGAAACATCTGAACTGAAGTAGAACCTTTTTATATTATTAGGAAAAATAGAATTGATCAACAACTAATTTATTTTTCATTGAGAAAATTCAGAAGAGAGCTTGAACTTTTCTTCACTTCATTGAGAAAATTTTAAATTAAAGTAGAACTTTTTATCTTCCGGGAAAATATTCACAACTAAGGTATAACTTCTCTATCTTCTATGGAAAAATTTAGAATATAATTTAAATTTCTTTTTGTCTTTGTGAAAATAAATAATTGAAATGGAAGATTTTTATTTTCTCTGGAGAAATTAGAATTGAAGTGTGTTCTTTCGTAAAATTCAGAAAAGAACTTGAACTTTTCTATGTTATATGAATCATTTGGAACAGTATTTTAAATTTTTTATCTTTTTGCAAAAAATCTGAAATGAAGTGGAACCTTTTTACATTATTTGGAAAAAAATAGAATTGATCAATATCTAATTTCTTTTTCATTGAGAAAATTCAGACTAGAACTTGAACTTTTCTTCACTTCGTTGAGAAAATTTAAAATTGAAGTAGAACTTTTTAACTTCCGGGAAAATATTCACAACTATGGAATAGCTTTTTCTATCTCCTACGGAAAATTTTCAAATAGAACTTTAAATTTCCTTAGGTCTTTGTGAAATTAAGAACTGAAGTGGAAGATTTTTATTTTCTTTGGAGAAATTAGAATTGAACTTTAATTTCTTTAATGAAATTCAGAAGATGATTGAACTTTCTATCTTCTATGAAATATTTGGAACAGTATTTTATTTTTTTTATCTCTTTGAGAAAAATCTGAAATGAAGTGGAAACTTGCATGATATTGTGGCGTGCAAAAAAGTTGTAAAGTAAAGCTGTGGTGAAAAGGATGGGTACTTCAACTTGCAAAATGGGTTTAGGAGGGACATTAAGAAAAGACCATGTTCTGAAATGTCTTTTGAAAAGTATTGCTTGGTGTTGTGGCATCCAAGAGCTGTAAAGTATAGTTGCGGGTGAAAAGGATGGGAAATTAAACTTGTAAAAAGGGTTTAGGAAGGACATTAGGAAAATAACTTGTTCTGAAATGCCATTTGAGAAGTATTGCTTGGTGTTGGAGCCTTCAAAAAAGTAGTATAGTAAAGTTGTGGTGAAAAGGATGAGTACTTCAACTTGTAAAACGGGTTTAGGAGGAATATTAAGAAAGGAACTGGTTCTGAAATGCCTTTTGAAAAGTATTGCTAGGTGTTGGGGCATTTAAAAGCTGTAAAGTAAAGTTGTGGGTGAAAAGGATGGGTACTTCAACTTGTAAAATTGGTTTAGAAGGGACATTAAGCAAAAGACTTTTTTCTTTAATGTATTTTGAAAAGTATTGCTTGGTGTTGTGGCATTCAAAAGCTGTAAAGCATAGTTGCGGGTGAAAAGGATGGGAACTTCAACTTGTAAAATGGGTTTAGGAAGGACATTAAGAAAAGAACTTTTTCTGAAATATCTTTTGAAAAGTATTGCTAGGTGTTGGAGCATTCAAAAAGCTGTAAAGTAAAGTTTTGGGTGAAAAGGATGGGTACTTCAATTTGTAAAATGGGTTTAAGACGGTCACTAAGAAAAGAACTTGTTCTGAAATGCCTTTGAAGAGTATTGCTTGGTGTTGGAGCATTCAAAAAGCTGTAAAGTAAAGTTGTGGGTGAAAAGGATGGGTACTTCAACTTGTAAAATGGGTTTAGGATGGACATTTTGAAAAGAGTTTGTTCTGAAAGATCTTTGAAAAGTATTATTTGGTGTTGGGACATTCAAATGACATTAAAGTAGAGTTGGGGGTGAAAAAGGATGGGTACTTCAATATCTAAAATGGGTTTAGGAGGAATATTATGAAAAGAACTTGTTCTGAAATGCCTTTTGAAATGTATTGCTTTGTCTCGGGGCATTCAAAAAGCTGTAAAGTAAAGTTGGGGGTGAAAAGGATGGGAACTTCAACTTGTAAAATGGGTTTAGGAAGGACATTAAGAAAATAACTTGTTCTGAAATGCCATTTGAAAAGTATTGCTTGGTGTTGGATTATTCAAAAAGGCAGTATAGTAAAGTTGAGGGTGAAAAAGGTGGGTACTTCAACTTGTAAAATGGGTTTAGGAGGGACATTATGAAAAGAAATTGTTCTGAAATGCCTTTTGAAAAATATTGTTTGGTGTTGGAGCATTCAAAAAGCTGTAAAGTGGGTAAAGGATGGGTACTTCAACTTGTAAAAAGGTTTTATGAGGAACATTAAGAAAGGAACTGGTTCTGAAATGCCTTTTGGAAAGTATTGCTTGGTGTTGGGACATTCAAAAAGCTGTAAAGTAAAGTTGTGGGTAAAAAGGATGGGAACTTCAACTTGTAAAATGGGTTTAGGAAGGACATTAAGAAAATAACTTGTTCTGAAATGTCATTTGAAAAGTATTGCTTGGTGTTGGAGCATTCAAAAAGGCAGTATATTAACGTTGTGGGTGAAAAGGATAGGTACTTCAACTTGTAAAATGGGTTTAGAAAGGACATTAAGAAAAGAAATTGTTCAGAAAGGCCTTTTGAAAAGTATTGCTTGGTGTTGGAGCATTCAAAAAAGCTGTAAAGTAAAGTTGTGTGTAAAAAGGATGGGTTCTTCAATTTGTAAAATGGGTTTAGGAGGTATAATAAGAAAATAACTTGTTGTGAAATGTATTGAAAAGTATTGCTTGGTGTTGGGGCATTCAAAAAGCTGTAAAGTAAAGTTGTCGGTGAAAAGGAAGGGCACTTCAACTTGTAAAATGGGTTTAGGAAGGACATTAAGAAAATAACTTGTTCTGAAATGCCTTTTGAAAAGTATTGCTGGGTGTTGGAGCATTCAAGAAGCAGTATAGTAAAGTTGTGGGTGAAAAGGATGGGTACTTCAACGTGCAAAATGGGTTTAGGATGGAAATTATGAAAAGAACTTGTTCTGAAATGCCCTTTGAAAAGTATTGCTTGGTGTTGGAGCATTCAAAAAGCTGTAAAGTAAAGTTGTGGGTGAAATGGATGGGTTGTTCAATTTGTAAAATAGGTTTAGGAGGTACATTAAAAAAAGAACTTATTGTGAAATGCCATTTCAAAAGTAATGCTGGGTGTTGGGGCTCTCAAAAAGCTGTAAAGAAAATTTGTCGGTGAAAAGGATAGGTACTTCAACTTGTAGAAATGGGTTTAGGATGAACATTATGAAAAGAACTTGTTCTGAAATGTCCTTTGAAAAGTATTGCTTGGTGTTGGAGCATTCAAAAAGGCTGTATAGTAAAGTTGTGGGTGAAAAGGATGGGTACTTCAACTTGTAAAATGGGTTTAGGAAGGACATTTAGAAAAGAAATTGTTCTGAACTGCCTTTTCAAAAGTATTGCTTGGTGTTGGAGCATTCAAAAAGCTGTAAAGTAAAGTTTTGGGTGAAAAGGATGGGTACTTAAATTTGTAAAATGGGTTTAGGACGGTTACTAAGAAAAGAACTTATTCTGAAATGCCTTTTGAAAAGTATTGCTTGATCTTGGGGTGTTCAAAAAGTAAAAAAGTAAAGTTGTGGGTGAGAAGGATGGGTTTTTCAACTTGTAAAATGGGTTTACGATGGACATTAAGAAAATAATTTGTTCTGAAAAGATATAATAAAGCTTTAAAAAAGTATTAAGAAATGGGGAGGGGACTCTTTGGGGGCCTGGGGGGCCTTTGGGGGTCTGGGGGCCCTTGGGGGTCGGGTGGTCCTTTGGGAGCCCGGCGGACCTTTGGGGACCGGGGGCTTTCTTCGAAGTTGGGGATAAAGGGATCGGAGCCCTTTGGGGTTGGGGTAGGGGACCTCAAGACACTGTTCAAATGGAACTTGTGTATTATAACGACCACAGAGTTTCACCCTCAAATCCTCTTCTAAATCCTCTTCTAAAATCATGTTTTAAAATGACTCTAACTGTTTCGCCCAAATAATTCCCTAAAATGTCTAAAACAGTTTCGCCCAAATAACCCCTAAACGTAATTTCTGCGTGTTCCTTTTGTTTTGACATCCCTGCGCTGTCACATTTGAAATTCCTATGAAACCCTTTCCCGTGTTAATCTCTTCATCTCTAAGATCAAAACATTCGCCCGGAGATAATTCCCCTTTCATGATAAATCAATCAACCTTGACATCATCCGTCAGACATTAATAAACTTCGCCCGGATACAATTCTCCTGGACGAACTCCAAAGACATTAATCAACCTTGACATCATCTTTCAGACATTAATAAACTTCGCCCGGAAACAATTATCCTGGACGAACACCAATTTCTCGGAAACGTGTTCTCCCTGGGGATTCTATGCCCATATATGATGCCCCGTCGGACTGATACCACAGGTGTTCTCCTTGGGTCTCTATGTTCATATATGGACTCCCCCTTTTAGTTATAGGGTCCTCTCTACTGATGACAACCACCCTAACAGACCTTGTAATTTGTACCCTGGGGGCATATAAGGTGTTTATAGAAAGCGTTACTGTTTCCAAAAGGACTCATTCGATTGGAAATCAAAAGGCCTAGCGCCCTTTTTAATGGTTGAAAGTGATTGGAAGGCTTGATATTTTTATAGTATTAATTAAAAAAACTTTCCGAAAAACTAAATTTTTCAAAGAAAAGTAAAAGCCATTTTAAACTTAAGCTCAGCAGATACAAATACCTTTTAAAATTCAAACTAAAAAACGACCAGAAATTACTATTAAAGAATAAATGAAACCCAAAAAGAACAGAAATTAAATAAACAATCATAGCAAAAACATACAACAAGTATTGATATAAATGACTAAACAGATCTTAAAGCGAGTAATGCTTGGATTGAATATGAAAATCAAGCTTAAGACGAAAAAAATATTTTCCTATTGAAGTACAAATGAAACTTAAAACGAACAGAAATTAAATAAACAATCAATGCGAACAAACACACAATAGATATTTTTATAAATTATTAAATAAATCTTAAAACGAGTGAAACTTAAATTGAATATGCAAATTACGAATATAAACTTAATAAACGAATATAAACGTTAAAGACGAATATAAACTTAATAAACTTTACCCGGAAACAATTCTCCTGGACGAACACCAATTTCTCGGAAACGTGTTCTCCCTGGGGATTCTATGCCCATATATGATGCCCCGTCGGACTGATACCACAGGTGTTCTCCCTGGGGTCTCTATGTCCATATATGGACTCCCCCTTGTAGTTATAGGGTCCTCTCTACTGATGACAACCTCCCTAACAGACCTTGTAATTTGTACCCTGTGGGCATATAAGGTGTTTATAGAAAGCGTTACCGTTTCTAAAAGGACTCATTCGATTGGAAATCAAAAGACCTAGTGCCCTTTTTAATGGTTGAAAGTGATTGGAAGGCTTGATATTTTTATAGTATTAATTAAAAAAACTTTCCAAAAAACTAAGTTTTTCAAATGCAATTAAAAGTAATTTTAAAGTTACGATCATCAGACACAAATCCCTTCTTAACTACAGAATCAAAACAACCAGGAATTACTATTACATAACAAACGAAACACAAAACATTAATAATTATATGGGAAATCATAGGAAAAAAATAGAACAAGTAATAATGTAAATGAATAAATAGATCTTAAAGCTAGTAATGCTTAGATTAAATGTGAAAATCAAGCTTAAGACGAAAAAAATATTTTCCTATTGAAGTACAAATGAAACTTAAAACGAACAGAAATTAAATAAACAATCAATGCAAACAAACACACAATAGATATTTTTATAAATTATTAAATAAATCTTAAAACGAGTGAAACTTAAATTGAATATGCAAATTAAGCTTGAAACAAACACAAATCACCACAAACAAGAGTTTGGGTATGACCCCCTTCTCTTACTGTAAAAGTCTAACACCTACTGCGTCATTGGCACTTTACTGAAAACCAATTTTGTGACAAATATTTTCTTTTGTACTTATCTCTGCTTTCAGTAATTAATATCATTATACATCAAATATACAGTTAAATTTATTAGCTCTTTTTAAAGTTTTTAAAGACGAATATAGTTTCACTACAAACAAGTGATTGGATACTGGCTCCTCTCCTTACTGTAAATAAAAACCAAAAGCCTACTGCGTCATTGGTGCTTAACTGAAAACGGATTATCATACAAATACTTTCTTTTCCAGTTCTTACAGCATTGAAAATGAAAATACAATTACAGCGAAATAAATTTTTGAACTGATGAATCTTTCAACAATTAATCTTATTATACATCAAATATTCAATTTTATGTTGTTTATACTTTCCAAGACTGTTCAAGACGCATATAGTTTTCAGTAAAGTGCCAATGACGCAGTAGTTTTTAGACTTTTACAATGAGAGAAGGAGGTCATACCCAAACTCTTGTTTGTGGTGAGTTTTGTTTTTTTAAAGCTTTATTTGCATATTCAATTTAAGTCTCACTCGTTTTAAGATGTATTTATTAATTTACATTAATATCTATTGTATGTTTGATTGCATTGATTGTTTATTTCATTTCTGGTCGTTTTAAGTTTCATTTGTACTTCAATAGGAAAATATTTGTTTCGTCTTAAGCTTGATTTTCATATCAAGGAGGCACACTTGTGTCTCTTTAAAGAGGTGACGCACCACAATGTTAAGCGATTTCCGGGCCTAGAGGTGGCAGAGAGACGGCGGTGATTGCATTTTGCAGCCTAAGCTGAAACTAAGAAACATGCAAAATTTTACCCCTCTCCGACTTTATCTTCATAGGGGAAAGGGGGCCATAAGTTTCGGCCCTCCCACCACAGCCCCCCTTTGACGTTATCTGATCATGCTGAAATTTAAAGGATGAGCTTTTCTAAGGCCTGGGAGCTTATTCTGAAAATTTCAACTCAATCCGATCACTCCTTCCCTGTTTTCAAAAAACCAAATATAGCCAGTTAATGTTCATCAAATTATTTTTTTTTATCAGCCACGCCTACAGGCCACAGTTGGCAATGAATCTGGATGAATGAGGACTCAGTTGAAGCAGAATTCAACCTGTTAGGGCCTTTTGATATTTTCAGACCGAAAAAATTATCCCCCGAATTTACATTTACGAAAAACCTCGTTTTCATGTTAATTTAGGCATGCCGCCAAAAGCTTGCATCGGCATTCGTCTCGGAACTACATCATTCAGTGAGGAATATCAAGAGATTTTAATGACGCAAGTCAAAAAAATCTGCTGTCCCGTCTGATGAAAATAAAAAAACAGTTTTTTTAGGAAAGTAAAGAATGAAGTTGGAACTTAAAACAAATAAAAATTATTACTTCACAGCCTATCAAGGAGGCACACTTGTGCCTCTTTAAAGAGGCAAGTCACCACAATGTTAAGTGATTTCCGGTCTTAGCGGTCACATAGAGCCGGCGGTGATCGGATTTTGTAGCCCAAGGTCAAACTAAGAAACATGCAAAATTTTACCCCCTCCGACTTTATCTTCATGGGAGAAAGGAGGCCGGAAGTTTCGACCTTCCCACCACAGCCCCCCTTTAACTTTGTTAAAGGATCAGCTCCTAGGGCAGCTGAAATTTAGAGGATCAGCTTTCCTAGGGCCTGGGAGCTCATCCTCAAAATTTCAGCTCAATCCGATCACTCCTTCCCTGTTTTCCAAAGACCAAATAGAGCCACTTAATGTTCATAAAATATTTTTTTATCACCCACGACTAGAGGCCACAGTTCACAACGGATCCGGATGAATGAGGACTCATTCGAAGCGGAATTTGACCTGCTAGGGCCTTTTGATATATTCAGACCGAAAAGATTATCCCCCGAATTTACATTTACAAAAAACCTCATTTTCCTATAAGAGCCCATGTTAATTTTTTAAATTTCTAAAAGCATAGTATTTCATTATTAAATTAGATCAAAATAGTCCTCTTAACCTGACAAGACCGACTGCAAGCTTCCAAAAATTCCAGCCCTTTCCCAGAAGTTTTTTTGTCGAAAAACAAAAATCTTAAAACCTTTAAAAGCCTTAACACAAGATTTTTCAAAAGCGGGGGGTTTGGGGGCGGCAGCCCCATCTTTAACTCCTGACACGATCAGCTAACAGTTAGTCAAGCAATAATAAGTAATAAACTGTACAAAACGTGCAGAAATTATATGAAAAAAACTACGTTTTCTAAAGAGTTAAAGAGGCTGAGTCACAAGTTCAAACCTTAAAACGCACAGGGATTAGGAGGTACAGTTGGGGGGGGGCCCCCCCCCAAACCCCCCACTTTTGCAGCCGTTAAAAAAAAAAAAAAGTTTTTTAAACTGAAGGTAAGGAGCGACATTAAAACTTAAAACGAACAAAAATTATTCCGTATATGAAAGGGGCTGTCCCCTTCTCAACGCCTCGCTCTTTACGCTAAAGTTTGACTTTCTCACGACTCTATTTTTGTTAAATAATAAAAAACTTTAGCGTAAAGAGCAAGGCGTTGAGGAGGGGACAGCCCCTGTTATATACGGAATAATTTCTGTTCGGTTTAAGTTTTAATGTCGCTCCTTACTTTCAGTTTTAAAAACTTGTTTTTTTTATTTAAAGGCTGGAAAAGCAGGGTGTTTGGGGGGCGGCAGCCCCCCAACTGTACCTCCTAGTCCCTGTACGTTTTAAGGTTCGAAGTTGTGACTCAGCCTCTTTAATCTTTAGAAAACGTAGTGTTTTTCAAATAATTCAATCTAAGCATTACTCGCTTTAAGATCTATTTATTCATTTATATCATTACTTGTTGTATGTTTTTGCTATCGTTGTTTATTTAATTTCTGTTCGTTTTGGCTCTCATTTGTACTTTAGTCTAAATTTCTGGTTGTTTTGAGTTTGAATTTTAAAAGGTATTTGTATCTGCTGAGCTTAAGTTTAAAATAGCCTTTACTTTTCATTGAAAAACTTAGTTTTTGGAAAGTTTTTTTAATTAATTTTTGTTCGCTTTTGATTGCAAAAAATATCAAGTTAAGTTTTAAGTTTTTAAAAATTCCTTATTTCAAAATCAAACTTAAAAAAAATCAAATATTTATCAAAGTATCAAAACTGATATCAAAGTAACAATATCAAAGTGAAAATATGGGTTTGTGTCAACCTCGGAGTTTTTATTATCTGATGTTTGAACTATTTTTAACAAAATTGCTATCTCAAAATTTTTATCGGATGGGTTTGGGGAAAAAGCGCGTGGGGGGACTTGATTAAGCTTCGGTCTCTTTTGACTCTTTAAAAGTGAACTAGAACTTTCTATTTTCAGTCAAATGAGCCCTCTCTGAAGTTTATACAAGTATGCCTTCTATAAAAACCATATAAATCCCCAGAGTATAACTTACAATGCCTGTCCCTCGGCCCTGGGAGGTTGTGTCGACCTCGGAGTTTCAATATTGGATGGTTGAACTATTTTTAACAAAATAGTTACCTGAAATTTCTATTGGATGGGTTTATCCATCCGATACGCCCAAAGGCGTGGAGGGCGGGAGGGGCTAGTTGCCTTCCGATCTTTTTCCCTCTGAGAAAATGATCTACAACTTTTAGTTTCCATTCAAATGAACCCTCTCTGAAGTTTATACTAGTTTACCTTCCATAAGAATCATTTATGCCCCCAGAGCAATACTTACAACGCCTGCCCCGGCCCTGGAGGGGGGATTGTGTCAACACGGGAGTTTTTCTTATCTGACCTTTGAATTTTTTTTAACGAAATGATTATACGTAAAGCAGTTTTGTTACATGATCTTTGAACTATTTTTAAAAAAATGGCTACCTCAAATTTTTTATCAGATGTATTTGGGGGAAAAAGGCTAGGGGGGCCAGTTGCCCTCTGATCACTTTTGACTCTTAAAATGGGCTGGATTTCAATATCAAATCAAATGAACCCTCTCTGAAGTTAATACCAGCATCCCTTTCATACGAACAATATATGCCCCAAGGCATACCTTACAACGCCTGTCCCCGGGCCCTGGGGGGGTTGTGACGTCATCTCAGTTTTTGATACCTGACTTTTTAGAAAATTTTTAACTTAATACCTATCTCAAAATTTTTATTGGATGCATTTGGGGAAAAGGGGCGTGAGGGGCTAGTTACCCTCCAATATCTTTTGACTCGAAAAAAACTTAACCAGAACTTTCAATTTCTAATTAAATGAGCCATCTCTGAACTTTTTACGAGCATCCCTTCAATAAGAACTATATATTCCCCAGGGGCATAACTTACAACACCTGCATTCGGGCCCTGGGGGGCTGTGTTTACCCTTGAGTTTTCGTTATATGGTCTTTGAAATATTTAAAAAAAAGCTATCTCAAAGTTCTTATCAGATGGGTTTGAGGAAAAAAGACGTGGAGGGGGGCTAGGTGCCCTCCAATCTCTTTTGATTCTTAAAAAGTGAACAGGAACTTTCAATTTCCAATCAAATGATAAATCTTTGAAGTTAATACGAGCATTCCTTCCATAAGACCCATATCTTCCCCCAGGGCATGAATTATATCGCCTGCCCTCGGGTGAAAGATTTTAAGCCGAACTGGCCAGGCATGACAAAAAACCAACAAAGAGAAAAATCTCAATGAAAAAAAAACACCAAACGATACTACGGCCAGTGGAGAGAAAAGAAAAGACAAATGCATAACAACGCGGATATTTCGCCTGTATCACAAACAAGGTGTCTTCAGCGCGAAAGACAGAAGAAGAACAAGATAAAAAAAACAAGTTAAAATTAAAAAACCAATAAAACCACCACCAAAAAAAATATACAATTGGTGCAAACTGATCCACATAGGGAAAAGATGCTATTATAGAATTACTTTAGTGAGAACACCAGAGCAACCGAGGAAAAATAAAAAAAATGGAAATTACTTTAACTATTCTGTTAGCAATTCGTTTTGGTGACTCACCAACAATTTGTTGAAAGGTTTATTGAACACCGAAATTCAATAGAAAACATCCTACAATTAAGCAAGCCACCAGAAAATTTTGTTTCAGGTTTAGCTGAACATATTTGGTTTCAACCAGATCACTTTGTAAAATTTGATTAGGCCTTAGCTATTTCAAATGATAAGGTGTATACATAATGGGCGAGAGAAACCATTGAAACTAAAAAGCATATGTTTGCTAACCTTTCGATAAATAGGGACACAGGTAGTTTAAATATTGACCCAATTTATGATAATCTTCTAAAGAGTGAATCAACAGTCAATGAGGGAATTAAGATTATAAATAATCACCAGGGGACTGTTTTAACTGCTAGACCAAAACAAATTGATTCAATAATAGCCAATAAAAGGATTATTTTGCAACAGAATAGTTAAAGCAATTTCCATTTTTTTATTTTTCCTCAGTTGCTCTGGGGTTCGCACTAAGTAACTCCATAATAGCATCTTTTCCCTACGTGGATCAGTTTGCGCCAATTTCTTTTTTTTGTGGTGGTTTTATTGGTTTTTTAATTTTAACTTTTTTTATCTTGTTCTTCTGTCTTTCGTGCTGAAAACGCCTTGTTTGTGATACAGGCGAAATATCCGCGTTGTTTTGCATTTTCTTTTCTCTCCACTGGCCACAGTCTCGTTTGTTGTTGTTTTTTTTTTTTTCATTGAGATTTTTCTCTTTGTCAGTTTTCTGCCGTCGGGCCCTGGTGGGTTGTGTCAACACCGGATATTTTTTTTATATAATATTTGAACTATTTTTACAAATAGATATCTTAAAATTTTTATTGGATTTATTTGGGAAAATAAGGTTTAGGAGGGGGGGAGCTGGTTACCCTCCAATATCTTTTGACTCGAAAAAAACTTAACTAGAACTTTCAATTTCTATTTAAATGAGCCATCTCTGAATTTTTTACGAGCATCCCTTCAATAAGAACCATATATTCCCCAGGGGCATAACTTACAACACCTCCCCTGGGGCCCTGTGTTTACCCCTGAGTTTTCGTTATATGGTTTTTGAACTATTTAAAAAAAAAGCTATCTCAAAGTTCTTACCAGATGGGTTTGAGGAAAAAAGACGTGGAGGGGGGGGGGGCTAGGTGCCCTCCAATCTCTTTTGATTATTAAAAACTGAACAGGAACTTTCAATTTCCAATCAAATGATAAATCTTTGAAGTTAATACGAGCATCCCTTCCATAAGACCCATATATTCCCCCAGGGCATGAATTATATCGCCTGCCCTCGGGTGAAAGATTTTAAGCCGAACTGACCAGGCATGACAAAAAACCAACAAAGAGAAAAATTTCAATGAAAAAAAAACAGCAAACGAAACTACGGCCAGTGGAGAGAAAAGAAAAGACAAATGCATAACAACACGGATATTTCGCCTGTATCACAAACAAGGTGTCTTCAGCGCGAAAGACAGAAGAAGAACAAGATAAAAAAAACAAGTTAAAATTAAAAAACCAATAAAACCACCACCAAAAAAAAAATATACAATTGGTGCAAACTGATCCACATAGGGAAAAGATGCTATTATAGAATTACTTCAGTGAGAACACCAGAGCAACTGAGGAAAAATAAAAAAAAATGGAAATTACTTTAACTATTCTGTTAGCAATTCGTTTTGGTCTAGTAGGTAAAAGTGGAAAGTTCTTGTCTTGTAGGAAGTTCTATATTGGTAGGACTCACCAACAATTTGTTTAAAGGTTTATTGAACACCGAAATTCAATAAAAAAAAACCTAAAATTAAACAAGCCACCAGAAAATTTTGTTTCAGGTTTAGCTGAACATATTTGGTTTCAACCAGATCACTTTGTAAAATTTGATGAGGCCTTAGCTATTTCAAATGATAAGGGGTATACATAATGGGCGAGAGAAACCATTGAAACTAAAAAACATATGTTTGCTAACCTTTCGATAAATAGGGACACAGGTAGTTTAAATATCGACCCAATTTATGATAATCTTCTAAAGAGTGAATCAACAGTCAATGAGGGAATTAAGATTGTAAATAATCACCAGGGGACTGTTTTAACTGCTAGACCAAAACGAATTGATTCAATAATAGCCAATAAAAGGATTATTTTGCAACAGAATAGTTAAAGTAATTTCCATTTTTTATTTTTCCTCAGTTGCTCTGGGGTTCGCACTAAGTAACTCCATAATAGCATCTTTTCCCTACGTGGATCAGTTTGCGCCAATTTCTTTTTTTTGTGGTGGTTTTATTGGTTTTTTAATTTTAAATTTTTTTATCTTGTTCTTCTGTCTTTCGTGCTGAAGACGCCTTGTTTGTGATACAGGCGAAATATCCGCGTTGTTTTGCATTTTCTTTTATTTTCTCTCCACTGGCCACAGTCTCGTTTGTTGTTGTTTTTTTTTTTCATTGAGATTTTTCTCTTTGTCGGTTTTCTGCCGTCGGGCCCTGGTGGGTTATGTCAACACCGGATATTTTTTTATATAATATTTTAACTATTTTTAAAAATAGATATCTTAAAATTTTTATTGGATTTATTTGCGAAAATAAGGTTTAGGGGGGGGGAGCTGGTTACCCTCCAATATCTTTTGACGCTTAAAAAGTGAACTAAAACTTTCAATTTCCAATCAAATGAGCCCTCTGAAGTCTATACCACAATGTTGTCTATGCATAACCTTAAATGCATCCAGGGCATAACTTACAACCCTTGCCCTTAGGGCTGTGGGGGAGTTGTCATCCTCAAAGACCTAATTTCCAGAAATTAAAACTACGTTCAATAAAATGGCTGTCGCAAAATGTTGACTATATTTGTTTGGGGTAAAGGTGGGCGTGAGAGGGGGTTTGTTTGCCCACAAATCACTTTTGACTATTAAAAAAGGTACTAGCCCTTTGAATTTCCAATCTAATGAGTCTTTTTTGAAGTTTCTACGACACCGCCTTCTATGAAAACCTTATATTCCCCAGGGTATAACTTAAAACCCTTGCCTGGAGGGTTGTGGGGGAGTGTCCTCCTCAAAAACATATTTTCTAATCTGAAAATCAACTACGCTGAACAAAATGGTTATCTCAAAATTTTGATTGGATGTGTTTGGGGGAATGATGGGCGTGGGGGGCTAGTTGCCCTCCAATGACTTTTGACTATTAAAAAGGGCACTAGCCCTTTGAATTTCCAATTAAATGAGACATTTTTGAAGTTTCTACGACAACGCCTTCTATAAAAACCTTATTTGCCTCCAGGGCATTGCTTAAAACCCTTACCCAGCGGGTTGTGGTGGAGTGTCCTCCTCAAAAACATATTTTCTATCAGGAAATCAACTACACTGAACAAAATGGCTATCTCAAAATTTTGATTGGATGTGATTGGGGAATTGATGGGCGTGGAGGGGGGAGGGGGGTAGTTGCCTTCCAATCACTTTCGACTATTAGAAAGGGCACCAGCCCTTTGAATTTCCAATCGAATGAGCCCATTTTGAAGTTTCTACGACGCCTTCTATTGCCCCCAGGGCATAATTTAAAGCTCTTGCCCTGAGGGTTGTGGGAGAGTTTCCTCCTCAAAAATATGTTTTCTATATGGAAATCAACTACGCTTAACAAAATGGCTATCTCAAAATTTTGATTGGATGTGTTTGGGGGAAGGATGGGTATGGGGGGGGGGGCTAGATGCTTTCCAATCATTTTCGACTATCAAAAAGGGCACTAGAACTCTCGATTTCTAATCGAATGAGCCCCCTTTTAAATTTCTACGACGACCCCTTCCGTATGAAGTGCCTCTGGGAAAAAAAATAAAACATTGGAGCCGTATAGTCTTTACTATAGGAAACGCTACAGCGTTACCTCTGAAAGATCGAAGAGGGTATAATGTATTATTTCTTGTTGTTGTTGTTTTTTAGACCAAGGCACTTCGTATCGAAGGAGTTGTCGTGGGAACTTCGAAAAGGGGTCATTCGATTAAAAATAGACAGGGCTGATACCCTTATTAATAGTCGAAAGTTATTTGAAGGCAACTAATACCCCTTCCACTCCCATCCCCCCCCAGGCCAACCCTCCCATTTCTGCTCTTAAAATTTAACCAAATCAAAATAGCGTAAGTGTATTCAAGCTATCATTGGAAAGTAGACAGATTTTCTTGCGAATGGTATCAAGTTTTTCATTTCAGGTCAACTAGAGGAGGTATGAAACTAAATTAAACAGTAGCCTACTATTTGTGTCCAGATTTTTAAAAGGGTGTATGTTGTTAAACGTTGCTGAATTTTTTTCTCCCGCATACAAATAGCAGGCCAAACTATAAAGTCTTAAAAACCAGAAATATTTTAAGTATTGTTTTCTTTCTTCCTGAAAAGACTATGTCGATATAAAACGAACAGAAATTAATTTTAAAACTTTTTCCACAAAATAAGTTTTTCAAAGAAAAGTAAAGAACTCCATTAAACAAAAATGAGCAAAAATTAAATAAAATAATCTACCAAGCGTGAAACTACCACAAATTACAATAACTAAGCGAGTAAAACTCAAAACGAGCAGAAATTAATATGAGTTAGGCGCAAAACCCCTATGCCTTCTCACGGCCAGAACAAAATTTGCACTTTACTGAAAAAATACGAATCAATGTGCATCGTCAGTTTAATATACATGTACTGATATTTAGTAATCAAAATGTTAATATTATTTGATTTATTAAAGTTATAAAAGTAAAAACATTTATATTTTTTCAGTAAAGTACAAATTTTTTCTGGCCTTAGGAAGGCATAAGGGTTTTGCGCCCAACTTATGTTAATTTCTGCTCGTTTTGAGTTTGACTCGGTTCAATTATTTTAATTTCTGTTCATTTTGGGTTTCATTTATTTATTGATGCTGGTTTGTAGTAGTTCTACGCTTGGTTGATTGTTGGATTTTATTTTTGCTCATTTTTGTTTGATGGAGTACTTTACTTTTCTTTAAAAAACTTATTTTGTGGTAAAAGTTTTTAAGTTAATCACTAAAAACAGGAGTTCCGCCACTACCCCTTTCCGTCTCCCCTGACCGTAAAAGACAAAAGCCTATTGCGTTATTTACGTTTTAGTAAGAACCATATGTGTCTTGAACAGTCCTTGGTAAGAACTAAAAAAATTATACTTAATATTTGATATAAAATAGTACAAATTGCTGAGAGATCATCAATTCAAAATATGATTTCAATGTAAAAGTTTTTCAAGGATGTAACTATAAAAGAAAATACTCATAATATAATTCGTTTGGGGACCCTGTGGACATCCTTAGAGCCATAGTTGGTAGAGATTTTGACTGTTTTGAAAAAAATTAATTAAAAAAAAACTTTCCGAAAAAGCAGTTTTTCAAAGAAAAGTAAATCCCATTTTAAACTTAAGATCAGCAAATACAAATAACTGTTTAAATTCAAACTCAAAACGACCAGAAATTACTATTACAGAATAAATGAAACCCAAAACGAACAGAAATTAAATACACAATTATAGCAAAAAAACATATAACAAGTAATAATATAAATGAATAAATAGATCCTTAAGCAAATAATGCTTGAATCGAGTATGCAAATAAGGCTTAAAACGAAAAAAAAATATTTTGCTATTAAAATATAAATGAACTCAAAACGAACAGAATTTAAATAAACAATCAATGCAAAGAAACATACAATAGACATTAATATAAATGAATAAATAAATCTTAAAACGAGTAAAAATTAAATTGAATATGCAAATCAAGCTTGAAACGAACAAAAAATCACTACAAAACAGAGCTGGGGTATCGCCTCCTTCTCTCACTGTAAAAGTCTAAAATCTACTCAGTCATTGGTGCTTTACTGAAAACGAGTTTCATTATAAATATTTTCTTTTGTACTTAATATTGAAAATAATCATTAAATTACAGTAAAATTTTGAACTGATGAACTTTCAGCAATTAATATCATTATACATCAAATATTCAGTTTAATTTATTAGTTCCTTCTAAAATTGTTCAAGGCGAATATAGTTTACAACAAACAAAAGTTTAGATACTGTTCCCTTCCTTAACTGAAAAAACCAAAAGCATACTGCGGCATCGGTGCTTCACCGAAAGCGTATTATATTACAAATATCTTCTTTCCCAGTTCTTACAGCATTGAAAATGAAAATAAAATTATATTAGAAGAAAATTTTGAACTGATGGATCTTTCAATACTTAATATCATTATTTAATTTTATTTACACTTTCCAAGACTGTTAAGACATATGGTTATTTTAAAACATCAAAACCCTTTTTAAAAAATATCGTAAGGGGTCATCCTCTCCAGATAATTTTATTTTCGAAGCAATAATATGTAAAGTTAATTTTATGAAGAACAAAACCCTTAGGAGGAAGGTCCCCTCCTTTTTAAGTGAGAAAAGCACAACAAAAAAAACTAAACAATGGGGTTACGATATTACATCAAAAGAAGTAATTTACTCCTAGCCCGCACCAATCTCTGCTATTTTACTGTTTTCATATATTTGATTGCAACCATATAGTATTCAAGCTAGGGAACACCACAAGTTAGTATAAATTGATGTTTTTTGGTGATTTCTGGTTTGTTTCATTAAAAGAAAAATATCTTTTGTTCATATTCAGCCAAAATTGATGCAGAAGAGGACAAACGTGTTAGAGAAAATATGTTTCCTTCTTATTTACCTTATTTCTTATAACCGGGATTGTAAGTTCACATAGATATTATTTATAAACTTTTTGTAAGTTCATAATCTAAATTGCGAATTTTACAACTTTGCTAAGAAAGAAATTAATGGATTACTGATTTTGCCCAGTCGTGAGTTGGGCTTAAAGAAATTATTGTTCCGTAGGCTGGGGTTCGACATTGCAGTTAGGTTTATAAGCTTCTTTGTTCCACTGATAATTGTTAATCTTTGTTTTTGGAGACCGGTTTGTCTTTGTTCTGGTTGTTTTGGATACTGGTTCGATTTGGAAAACACCTCAAATCGACTAGCGTAACTCAGGGTCTGAACGCACTCGTTGTAAATGAAACGACACTTTGATTTGGCAATGGTTCAGCTTTCCAGTTCAAAGAAGAAAGAATTATACAAGATAGCTTAATTTGGTAGTGATTTATTGTAAAATGGGAAGACAGAATAAGTTTAACCCTTGGTTCACACAGATCCGTTTTTTTTTCTCACGCAAAACGGCTCACGCATAACGGATGCAGCAATAACCCAGAACTGTCCACATCAAATCTGTCCGGTGTACCCCTTTTAACGCAAATATGGGATTGAGCAAAAAGCAGAAAAAAACTATTAGCTCTTTATTTACTCAAGAAGATAAGTCAATTATTGATTTTTGGATTTTTTTTTAATTTTAAACTTGCTTATGAATCTCATGTTCATATTGCAGAATTTTTACGTCACCTGTTTAGGGTGCATAGACAGTCATTAGTCGCGACAATATATAAAATAAACCACTCACTTTTTACCTATTCTGGTTCTGTTGGGCAGTACCTCTGCACCCTATACTGCAGGAGCAGGTAACGTGCATCTTAGCCAAACTCAGAATTCTCTTTCAAAGTGGGTCTACCCAATTTTTTTATTTTTTTTGTGGGGATGGGATCATTTTTATGCTACTCCATGTTCAAAAACTACATTTTAAAGATTATTTTCCGGTACTCTTAAAGGGAGGAATGTTATCTGAAGGTAGTCATGTTTTATACCTGTCTATACTTCAGCTTAGAATTTTGATCTTGATTTTTTTTTTTAATTTGTACTTATTTATGGACAACAAACCCACATTTGTAAAAAATGTCAAAATGACAAATGCACATAAAAAATGGCAACAACTCCAGCTAGCTCACCATTTAATCTTGTTTTGCATCTAACTTATGTAAGAAGATAATTATTACTCAAACTATTAAAAAAAAATCTGATTGTTTCAACACTTTTCCTCAGGTTTCACGGTTAGTTCAACAATCTCAATTTGATGTTACTTGAAGGTATTCACATTTTCTACCTGTTTATACTTCAGCTTAGAATTTTGATCTTGATTTTTTTTTTTTGAATTATTTATTATTTATGGAAAACAAACACGCATTTGCCAACAATGTCAAAAATGACAAATAAACCTAAGAAATGGCAAAACTCACAGCTAGTTCACCATTTAATCTTGTTTTGCCTCTAACTTATGAAAGAAGATCAGTATTACTGAAACTGCTAAAATAAAATCTTATAGTTTCCACACTTTTCCTCAGGTTCCATGATTAGTTCAACAATCTCAATTTGATTTTAC
>NC_142813.1:481192-551192 GCF_049724085.1 Artemia sp. Qi Xiang Cuo
GAGACGACACAGAGTCACGACACACAGTGTCGAAGACACAGAGATGACAGAGACGACACAGAGACGACGTCTCTATCTTCGTCTCTGTGTCGTCTCACAGAGACGTCTGTGTCGTCTTTGTCGTCTCTGTGTCGTCTCTGTGTCGACACAGAGACCACTAAGAGTCACAACACACAGTGTCGACGACAAAGAGACGACAGAAACGACACAAAGACGACACAGAGACGACACAGAGACGACACAGAGTCACGACACACAGTGTCGACGAAACAGAGACGACACAGAGACGACGTCTCTGTCATCGTCTTTTGTATCGTCTCACAGAGACGTCTGTGTCGTCTGTGTCGTCTCTGTGTCGTCTCTTTGTCGTCTCTGTCTGTTTCGTGTCTCTGTGTCATCTCTGTGTCGTCTCTCCGTCGTCTCTCTATGTCGACAGACGACACAGAGACGACGAAACACAGACGTCGACTCTCTGTCTCTGTGTTTCTGTGTCGTCTCTGTTTCGTGTCTCTGTGTCATCTCTGTGTCGAATCTTTGTCGTCTCTGTGTCGTCTCTGTGTCGTCGACACTGTGTTTCGTGACTCTGTGTCGTCTCTGTGTCATCTCTGTGTTGTACCATGTACAACGTTTTACAACGTCAAGTCAGGATCTTGTATGTTGGATATATTTTTAAAAGACACTCAACAGGAGGAAATACCCAATTCTTTCGAAGCCTTGATAGGAAGTACTAAACGAGAAGTATTCATACACCTCAGAAATGATCTTTGGTTATTTTCCGTCCCAAAAGAAACTGTTGGAACTTTATCTTGCTATAATAATACAGAAAAAAATCAATCCAAGTTATAGGACCGAATTACTATTACAAGACGTGGGTACGATAACCATAAAACAAGGGTGTCGACTCGTAACTAAAGAATCAACAGTTCAAACACCGTTAATTACCACGAGTACGAATATAATAAGTCCTAAAATAATCAATTTTAAGGCAATCAACCTGTCATATACTATTCCAAATATAGAGAGCGAGGAAATAAAAACCTCGATATGGTCAAAAATAGAAAAGAATAAGGGAACGTTGACACTTACAAAAATAAAAGAATCATTAGATTCCCAGATCCCCCTATTTACCAATGAAGACCAGAGATTAATGTACGTAGATGAGAGATACGGATTATTCTCAACCAATTTTTGGTGGAACATACTACTGACTGTATGCGCCGTATTCGCGATTTCCTTAACTATAAGAGCCTTACTGAATTTCGATTATGAAAGAGTTTTGAGAGTAAGAAGGCAAATCCCAAAGGAAGACTACGGGGAAGTGGCAGAAATGCAAAAGTTAAGCCCAGAACCCCATGAAATTTCCTAAGCCGAGAAAAAGGGAAGACATTAGAAAACGAGTGGGTATAGAGGTCTCCACTCGTCCTTGCTCTGTCTATCTCCCTCCATTTAGTGTCGTTTCCGTAAAACCGTGTATCTATGACGCTGCAGCATGTGTTTCTTAAACAGCACAGACTTGCGTGAACAGTGCAGGCATGAAATGTGTTGTAAGGTAGACCTCAAAATTTAATAATGTAGCGTAAAATTTGTTTAAATGATTGTTTTAAATTTATGTAAAAGTAATTAAGTGTTAAAGAAACTTAAATAAAATATAGCTAATAGTGTATGCTAAGGAGCATAATGAGAAACGTTGCTTCATAAGGGATTAATCTCTTATATGGTTATTATATCATGATAACCCAGAAGGAATTTCTATGTTTTTGAAGTTCCAAGGGAAGCCTCATAAGTGTTTCCACACATGTAATAAAAATGTCATTTCGTTAAGAATCAATGTGTGTATATAATATTGTCTGTGCATTTAAGTTGCCTTATAGAATTAAATGTACCCAATTGATGCATGACCTATTTGTATCGTGACTACTCAACTTAAAGAACATTTGATTCTGCCGAGTTATTTTATTTCAGGAATTGGAACGGCATGTCAAATACTAATCAGACCAATCAATAAACCAGTGCAAGTATGTCCCAGTAGCAACTATGTTCATCACGCCTCGACCAACGAAGAGTACTCGCCATAAATCCCAAAGAACTCTCATCTAAGCTTCGCCCACCAAATTACGGATACCTTTCGATCAAAGAAACGATGATCGTTCAACGAAGAATAATTTCTTCAATTACAAATCATATGGTATATCAGGTAAAAAGTCTCAGTATCCAGTACTTTATAATATAACAATCCTGAGAATTCAATTATCAAGCATAAAATGTAAATGAATACATCATCCTTAACAATAAGATTGATGAACCCAATTTAACTTGTCTAAAGTATTGATGAACCCAATTCAGCAGAATTTTTACAAATCGACGATTCACACTTCAAATCCCCCTCAAACTTTTCTCATCTACGAGATTACAGAGACACTAGAAGATATTACCTAATATTACGAGATAAGTTTAAAAATATGTACTTGAAAACCAACCATCGAATTATAGAAATCAAAATAATCCCAATGACAACCCCTGAGTGACAATGTACTCCTACCACAAATCAAAGACAATATGTTAAAGGGGTTACTAAAGTTTGATGTTGACCCACTCCAAATTCAAACATCATTACTCTACGATTCACCAAAGAATCACCATATAAGTTTATTAAAACAAGCCATGCATGAAAAATTTTATGAACTGCAATATTTAAGTGCACGAAGGAACAATTTGACATGACAATTACATTCTCTAGAGGTATACTACATTTCAAATTTCATATACCTTTTAGGTTCATCCGATATCTCAGGCTGCCCTTCCCCCTTAGGGCACCCCTTCCATCGTGACCTTAAATTATACTTTTCAAATCTTTTTCATCAACCTCTATTTCCCTCGATATATAATTTACTTTTACCCCCATCCCCCAAAATAACAATATAAAAAAGAGAAAGAAATGAAAAACTCTACCTTTACAAAAAAAAAATACTAATAGGTAGAATGTCTCATTATCCCTTCACTTCATTTCCTTTACCTTTATAACTCATCTTACCTTTCCCCTTTGGCTGCTCAATTCTCTTTAAACTTTATCTTGGTCCTACTTTTAAAACTGTCGTCGTCTCTTTGTCGTCTCACAGAGACGTCTGTATCGTCTCTGTCTGTGTCGTGTCTCTGTGTCGTCTCTATGTCGTCTCTGTCGTCTCTGTGTCGTTGACACTGTGTGTCGTGAATCTGTGTCGTCTCTGTGTCGTCTCTGTTTCGACACTAAGACGACACAGAGAAGACAAAGAGTCACGACACACAGGGTCGATGACACAGAGACGACAGAGACAACACAGAGACGACACCGAGACGACATAGAGACGGCACAAAGTCACGGCACACAGTTTCGACGACAAAGAGACGACAGATACGACACAGAGACGACGTCTCTGTCGTCATCTCTGTGTCGTCTCACAGAGACGTCTGTGTCATCTGTGTCGTCTCTGTGTCGTCTCTGTGTGTTCTCTGTGTCATCTCTGTCTTTGTCATGTCTTTTTGTCGCCTCAGTGTCGTTTCTCTATGTCGACAGACGACACAGAGACGACGACAAAGAGAAGTCGTCGTCTCTGTGTCGTCTCTGTGTCATCTCTGTGTCGTCTCTGTGTCGTATCTGTGTCATGACACACAGAGACGACACAGAGACGTCTCTGTGTCGTCTCTGTGTGATACAGAGGCGACACAGAGATGACACAGAGATGACACAGAGACGATACAGAGACGAGACAGAGACGATACAGAGACGACACAGAGTCACGACACACAGTGTCGACGACACAGAGACGACAGAGACGACACAAAGACGACGTCTCTGTCGTCGTCTCTGTGTCGTCTCACAAAGACGACACAGAGACAACACAGAGACGACTCAGAGTCACGACACACAGTGTCGATGACACAGAAACGACGTCTCTGTCGTCGTGTCTGTGTCGTCTCACAGAGACGTCTGTGTCATCCGTGTCGTCTCTGTGTCATCTCTGTGTCGTCTCTGTCTGTGTCGTGTCTCTGTGTCGTCTCTGTGTTGTCGAAAGTGTGTCATGACTCTATGTCATCCCTTTGTCGTCTCTGTGTCGACACAGAGACGACACAGAGTCATGACACACAATGTCGACGACACATAGACGACAGAGACGACACAAAGACAACACAGAGACGACACAGAGACGACACAGAGACGTAACAGAGTCACGACACACAGTTTCGATGAAACGGAGACGACAAAGACGACACAGAGACGAAGTATGTGTCGTCGTCTATGTGTCGTCTATCAGAAACGTCTGTGTCGTCTCTGTCGTCTCTGTGTCGTCGCTGTGTAGTCTTTGTCTGTGTCGTGTCTCTGTTTCGTCTCTGTGTCGTCTCTCTATGTTGACAGACGACACAGAGACGACGACACAGAGAGGTCTTTGTCTCTATGTCGTCTCTGTGTCGTCTCTGTGTCTTCTCTGTGTCACGACACACAGAGACGAAACAGAGACGTCTCTTTTTCGTGTCTGTGTCGACTTTCTGTCTCTGTGTCTCTGTGTCGTCTCTGTGTGACACAAAGACGAAACAGAGACGACAAAGAGACGACACAGAGAAGAAACAGAGTCACGACACACAATGTCAACGACACAGAGACGACAGAGACGACACAGAGATGACGTCTCTGTCGTCGTCTCTGTGTCATCTAACAGAGACGTCTGTGTCGTCTCTGGCGTCTCTGTGTCATCTCTGTTTCGTCTCTGTGTCGTCTCTGTCTGTTTCATGTCTCTGTGTCATCTCTGTCGTCTCTGTGTCGTCAACACTGTGTGTCGGGACTCTGTGTCGTCTCTGTGTCGTGTCTGTGTCGTCTCTGTGTCATCTCTGTGTCGTCTCTGTGTCGTCTCTTTGTCGTCTCTGTCAACTCTGTGTCGTCGAAACTGTGTGTCGTGACTCCGTTTCGTCTCTCTTTCGTCTCTGTGTCGACAAAGAGACGACACAGAGATGACACAGAGTCACGACACACGGTTTCCACGACACAGAGACGACAGAGACGACACGGAGACAACAAAGAGACGACACATAGATGACACAGAGACGACACAGAGTCACGACACACAGTGTCGACGACACAGAGACGACACAGAGACGACGTTTCTGTCGTCGTCTCTGTGTCATCTCACAGAGACGTCCTTGTCGTCTGTGTCGTCTCTGTGTCGTCTCTGTCTGTGTCGTGTCTCTGTGTCGTCTCTGTGTCATCTCTGTGTCGTCTCTCTATGTTGACAGACGTCACAGAGATGACAACACAGAGACGTCGTCATCTCTATGTCATCTCTGTGTCGTCTCTGTGTCACGACACACAGAGACGACACAGACACGACACAGAGACGTCTCTGTGTCATCTCCGTGTCGACTCTCTGTCTCTGTGTCTCTGTGTCGTCTCTGTGTGACACAGAGACGACACAGAGCCGACATAGAGACAACACAGAGACGACACAGAGACGACACAGAGACAACACAGAGTCTAGACACCAAGTATAGACGAAACAGAGACGACAGAGATGAACAGAGACGACGTCTCTGTCGTCGTCTCTGTGTCGTCTCACAGAGACGTCTGTGTCGTCTGTGTCGTCTCTGTGTCATCTCTGTGTCGTGTCTCTCTGTCTTCTCTTTGTCGTCTCTTTGTCGTCTCTGTGTCATCTGTGTCGTCTCTGTATCGTCGACTCTGTGTGTCGTGACTCTGTGTCGTCTCTGTGTCGTCTCTGTGTTGTACCATGTACAAAGTTACTTTAAAATATGAAAAATTTACTTGATTCTAAATATATTCCCGGTGTAGATCAAACTCCCTTAATTAAGTTTGAAATTCAGTTTTAAACTCTCATTTATTTATCAGCCAAATATCCCTTTGAAAAGTTCAAAGCAAAGCATGACTAATTTCAAACACCAAGCAAGAATACCCTGTTGTACTCTGCATAGATCCAAATTCTTTGTTCCACAAAACAAAGGAGTCTCGAACATTTTCCAATCGCTATTGACAGATTTGAAAAACCGAAAAATGTGGGTTTTTTGCAAGTACAATACTAATGAGATGGATTGGAATTTCGCAGGAGCACTTTGAAATGCATAGTGGGATATTGTCTAAAATGTAGTTTGAAGTTTTTATTAGAAATGTGGGTATTTAGTGATTAATATTGCGAAAAACTATTGGGTAGTTTTGGCTGCATAATGTCTGATTTTGTCAGCATAAGAGTAAAGTGACGGTCCCTCCGGAAGGAGATGGGCCAATTGGAAAATAGTGATTATTGCTCAGAATCAAAACTCATGCTACTTTTCTATTTTCACAGTTTCATTATATATGTTCGTACCTAGCTTACAAGAGTAGCCATCTAGTTCAAACGCTGTCCATTGGTAACGCTCACGAGGAATCTGATAGCTTTATGAAGAATGATTACAAAGCTTATTTGACTACCTCCCTATTTCAAATTACCCCCTTAACATTTGGTGCAGCCTAAGTGCCACATTTGGCGGAGTCAAAACGTAACATCTGGCACGGTCGTAATTTCGGATTGAAGACTATCTGACCAAGTTGGTCATTTCAAGAGGAAAGTCAAATTTATTAGTTAACCTGTTTTTATTTCTCCCAATAGGGAGTGGCACGATCCAAATGCCACGGATACAAACATCACAGACAACGCCAGTCCAAACGCGACAGACTAGATGGCTACCCTTGTAAGCTATATAAGAAAATATAAAATGAAACTGTGAAAATAGAAAAGTAATAGGTTTATTAGAGTTATATACTTAATCATACAGCATCGAACTTCAATAGGCAAAGGCAAATACAAGAATGATAATGATAAAGATTCTTATAATGGAATGCCACTATAAGCGACAGAAAAATAGAATACCCAAATTTATTTTCAAGGGATAGATTCCCATTGCCGCAAAGAACCAGAACACAAGAAACCGCCAGGCAAAAAACAGTACGTTTTCAGCCTATAAAACCAAACAATTATGAAAGTAACCCAGTAATAAGATGTTATAACTGTAATCGCGTTGGACATATTGCGAAAGAATGTCGTTTTAGAAATAGAATGGCGACATCATTTAATGGTGAAACCACCAGAAATACACGATATTACGGGAATGATTTGTTAGGGAGAACAAATTTTATTAGCAGGGGTGCACAAGGGTACACTCAGGACGCAATATCCCCACAATACCCTCAAGTCCGCCAACCAGCACCTAATAATGTATACCGACAGAACTCGTATAACTCTCCCCCCCCCCAGTAGACAAAATAATTATCGGCCGACGGGAAACGCAAATTTTTCAAACCGACGGCAAACAGTTAACTGGCCCGCGGTAAATGAAAATTTCTCGAGCCGACGGCACTTGCAGTCAGCATTAACAACCGGCACTAACGCTAGATATACAAGTTATCGCCATAATACGTGGCAAAAGAGAACAAACGTGAATCAATTAGATATGCTTATGGAGCCTCACGTATCTGAACCTCCGTCGCAAGCACTTATGTATGAAATAAATTCCCAGGGAAACGCATCAGGCCCCTCAGAAGAATAAATTGGACCCAGAAGGGGCCTCGAATATTTTACAGGTCCAAACCCGTAGTAGTACCGTCCTTCAGTGATAATAATAATAAGTTACCCATATTTGATGATTTTTGTGTGGAAAATGTCTACTTTAAAGCTTTAGTTGACAGTGGCGCAACAGTTAAAATTATAAACTCAGGCATATTTAATATGTTGCCTCCGCATATCAAGCGACAGAGAAATATCAATAATCCAAACTTAACCAGTGTAACAGGTCATAAATTAGACGCAAAAGGCTCAATTAGCCTTGACATGAAAAGGGATAATAGAATTTTCTCGACAAATTTTATAATATGTAATAATTTTCCGTATGAAGCCATCATAGGTGCAAATTTTTTAAGGTCAAATAAAATATTGTTAGACGTAGCAAACGAAAGGCTTGTATACCCGGCTAAGCCAGGGAGAGGAACCTCTATCTCGAGAAATATTAATCGAAATTACAAAGAAGATGTAACAGTTAACAAAATTTCCGACGATATAGTGCTACAATCCTTTGAACCTTATGTCTCGCTACAAAGAGGACGTAACATAACTAGAAATCCATTTTCTTATTCCGTGCAATATCGGAAAAACGAAGTAAATGTAGATAATAAGTTGATTGAATCTGCAAAAATAAAAATAGGAGATATGCGACAGTATAGGTCAAGAGAAATAAAAGAAATAGTGGAATTGTGGAAACAAGTAGGGAACCCTAATGTAGTTCAGGTGCAGCCAATGCTATTGTCGGATAGTATTAGTCTAAACTTAGTAGACAATGAAAATAAGGAAAAATATTATGGATTTGCAATACGGAAAACAAAAATCCCTCCCAAGGCAATGCAAAAGATTCAAATATCACAGATGGTTGAACCAGTGGATAGCAAATACGAAACATGCTTCGCAATCCCGTCAAAAGATATTCCCGAAAATTTATTATTTGAAGAACAAATTATATCTTATGACAAAGGAGAAGGTTTGATTTGGATGACTAATAACCATGAAAATGACATTATTACAATACAAAAGGGAATGTGTTTGGTTCAAATCCAGGTTATTTCAGAAAATGACTTAAATAGGTGGGAAAATTCCAAAAGAAACCTAGTTAATAGCATTAAAACCTCAATTTACAAATACTCCCTAAATAAAGCGCAATTTTTAAACAAGTTCAACATGGATCATATTACTGACTCAGAACTCAAAAAGAAGTTATTTGAATTATTTTGGAATTTTAGGGATGTATTTTCAACATTTGAAGATGATATAGGATTGATACCATTCTATTAACATTCGATTTCAACGACCGGCAACCCCGTTGCGAAACAGCCATATCGTGTACCGTATAAACACAAAGAATGGCTAAAAAATAAAATTCATGAGTTATAAAAAAAGAGATTATACGCCCCACCCGTATTCCGCACCAGTGATCCTAGTCCCAAAAAAGAATGGTGATATGAGACTCGTGGTAGATTATAGAGCTCTCAACAAGCAAGTAGTGAGTGATAAATTCCCTTTGCCAAGAATAGACGAGATCCTTGACTCTATTTCAAGCAAAAACAAAATTTTTAATTCTTTGGACCTCACTCAAGGCGACAACTAGGTGAAAATAGCAGAGAAAGATGCATATAAAACTGCGTTTTGCGCAAGTAACTGTGGTTTATATGAATATTTGAGAAAACTATTCGGAATTAAAACGAGTTCAAGTGCGTTATGTAGACCCTTATTGCATTTATTAAGAGGATTAAAGAATATCATTAATTTTGTTGATGATGTTATATGCGTGGGAGAAAACGTGGAACAATATCTAGAAACATTAGCTAAAGTGTTTGAAAAATTCAGAGAAGACAATTTAAAATGCCGGCAAGAAAAAGTTCATTTGTTACAACCAAAAATCAAATTTCTAGGAATGATAGTGCCACAAGGAGAAATATACCCAGACCCAGATAAAATAAAATGCGTCGAAAGGCTCAAACCCCCTAAGACTATGAAGGAACTAAGAAGAATTTTGGGCCTTACTAGCTACTTTAGAAAATTTGTGCGAAATTATGCCCAAATTACGAAACCAGTTACAAAAATAAACAAAGGAAACTCCAAAATTTTACCTGGTCCCAGGAAGCCCAAACTTCCTTAGACCGTCTCAAAAAGGCACTCATCTCGGAACCCATATTAACACTTACAGATTTCGAGAACGGAAGGTTCGAAGTTACGACTGATGCCAGTTCAAAAGACATCGGCGCTATCCTTTCAAAAATAATCCCAGTAGAAAACCTCAATTCTTTAGAGGAAGCGTCTAAACAAAAAGTAGTAGAAAAGGTTATATGTTATTCAAGCAGAACCTTAACAAAGGGCGAAAGTAATTATTCTGCCACTAATTTGAAGTTATTATCTATAATTTGCCATTTGGATAAGTTTAGACATTATTTGGTTGGTAGAAAATTTATGCTACATTTAGACCACAAAAACTTGCAATACCTGCGCACATTTCACAACCCCACGGGAAGTTTAGCTAGGTAGATTATGAAAATCCAAGATCTTGATTATAAATTTGAGTATATAAAAGGCAAACAAGATGCGGTGTGTGATTTCTTGAGAAGGTTTCCAGAAGGTGAGCCGTTGGAAACTGAACAGAAGGGAGTTAATGCTATTAATACCAAGGTTAAACGTAAGCAAAACAAAACTAAATAATCTGTGAAAGGAAATAAGGATAAGTACTGTCCCTTGTCTTTGGAAAATATAAAAAGAAATCAAAAAAAGGACGGAATGTGTTTAGCACCTATTAATTATTTTGTGAATGATGAAATATTACCAGATAAATTCAAACTCTTAGAAAAGAAATAGATAATTTTTACTATGATTTCGATGAAGAAATATTATGTAGAATCGTAACTACTGAGGCAAATAGAAACCAAACTTCAATAATACCTGTATTACCCCAAAATTTAATAATACCTGCTTTCGAATATTTTCATTCGGATATTGGTGGACATTTGGGAATAACAAAAACTTTCCATAAATTAAAACAATGTTTCTATGTGCCAACGGCATTAACAAAACTTAAGGAATTTGTCAGTGCATGTGAAGAATGTAACTTAAAGAAAAGTCCCCAAGCTTACCCTAAACCCCTATGGGACGAGTTCCAGTATTGAGATTTGCCTTCGATATCGTCTCGTTTGACCTATATGAAACAAGTGGAGGTTTACCTGTTTCTAACAGAGGCCATACTTGTATTCTTTCAGTCATAGATCACTTTTCTGGATTTACCTTTGCAAAAGCCTTAAAAAATCAAGGCGCTTTTGCCCCGAGTAAGGCGTTGGCGAAATTGTTTTTAAAATTTGGCATCCCACATAAGGTCATAAGTGACAACGGAAGTAATTTTGTTTCAAAAGTAACAACAGACCTAATGAAATTTCTCAACATAGAAAAATTAGTAACATCTCCTTATCATCCACAAGCTAATGGAAAAATAGAGAATAGACAAAAAATATTTTCGAATATACTAAGTATTTATACAAAAGACAACAGAAACGATTGGAACCAATTCTTACCCTATTTAACTAACATTATCAACACCACCTATTCTGAAAGAACTAAGGACAACCCTTTTTCCTTACTCTTTGGTCGCGATTTTAGAATCCCATTGGAAGAAATTATCGAGTCCCGGCAATAGTGCAATAACTCAGAAGATTATAAACAAGAATTCATAAAAATGATGAGAAAAACTTTAAAAATAGTAAGACAAGAGTTGGAAAAATCTAAAATAAATCAAGAGCTAAGAAACCTACCCAAAGTCAAAGGAAGCATAAATTTTATGATAGGAGACTGCGTCTACCTAAAAAATGACGCGAAAACAGAAGGCAAGAAACTTTCTAATAAATATTCCGGACCGTACAGAATAATCAAAAGGTATGACAACGATTTTACATTTAAAATGGTAAACCCCGATAATGAAAGAACCTATAAGGCACATGTTAGCCGAATAAAAAGAGCCAAATTTCCGGAAAAATTGGATATCGCATCCTTCTTCTACTGAATCATCAGACACAGAAGATGATCCCCCTAAATCAAGATTAGCGGAGTTAAAACCCTTTAATTTCAAGCAAGATTATTTTGAAAATGAAAGTGATCAAGAGAACTTTGAAGAATTCTTAGATATGAAAAACCTAGTTATTCCAAAAAGAAAATCCCTAGTGCCGATGAGAATAAAAACGCCAAAACCCCCAAAAAGTTCATCGTCGGAGAGTGTAGGAGAACTAGACTATGCGATATGTCCTAAGACACAATTTTTCCCTGATAAAATTTTGACTCCTTGTCCCCCCAAAAGATTTCCAGACGATATGGTTTCCCCCGCAACACCAATAGAAAGACCATTGTCACTACATGAAACATTGAACAGAGCAATAGAAACCCCGGGTTTCATTGTAAAGAAAACTTCTCCTAATGATTCAATTAGGAGAAATCTGCGAGAAGCGATGGATTTTATAAATTATCCCATAAAAACCAGGCAAAGTACATTGCCTCGGGTTCAAACCCCCAAGGACGACCAGGAAGGGCAATTCTATGATATAACCGTATCTAAAGTCAAACCCAAACAATGGACTATATGGAGGAAAACACTAATGCAAAAAATGCCCCATCCCCCTGAAAAAATGGCATTTAAACAATGGAGAAACCCCGCAAAAACTTTCGATTTCTCTCAGAGTTCTCAAGAATCTTTCAAATCTCCCGATTTGAAAACAACAGGCGAAGACTTAGAGAACAAACCCACTACTTCCAGAGGAATAGAAATTTACGAAGGAAGGGCAGCTGATATCTCAAGAACACGAAGCGCCACCTTCGAAAGTTCTAATGTCGAATCACCAGAATCCAGTTCCGAAGAATCTGACGACAAATCAGACCACATGATAGTTAAAGAAATAGGGAAATCAAAACCAACCTCAGCGGCCGCACACGCAAAGAAAACAAAATTGAAGGGGCAAGAATTTTTGAAAAAACAATATAAGAAATTTGACCTCATATCACTAGCCAAGCCTAAGAAAAAAAAACCGCAAGAAGCAGAAGAAAAAGTAACTACACAGTCGGGTAGAACGGTCAAAAAACCTGACAGATGGAAGTATCCCTAATAAAGGTCAATTCGAGTGTTCGTGGATTAGGGAGGTTGTGTTCGCAACCTTCAACTAATATTTTCTTTTTGTTATTGTTGGAAGGGGCGGATATCAAATTCCTTATGAAAATCAAATTGTGATCATCATAATAGAATTAGTAATATGTGAATAAAGTTAACCAAGTCAAAGGTGAAAAAAAATATAATAATAAATAATAATAATAAAAGTAGTAGAAGAATTAGACTTTGTCACGTTACATTTCCTCCTAAAACCACCTAGAAATTCCCTAGAAGACAGAAAAATCTTAAGAATAGTGGCAAGTTAAGTGTATTGTAATTTCATTCCAAGAATAAGGCCCAAAACAATAGAAAGAACCAGATTGGTGGCTAATATTAGCCATTTTGAACTCTCTTAAATAAGATCCCAATGTAGAAATATCCCCTAATTGCCGAATTTATCGCAGAAAATCTGTGGCAAACCCAAGATGAAAATGGTATCGCGACAATATGGCCGCTTAATTTTCTCATATTACTAATAGATCGAGGGTATAACTTACTAAATGGAGGAAAATTCCTCACAAGTTTATATAAAAATTGCTGGAATTTTGACGGCATAAACCCCGAAAAAAATCCAATACATTGGAAGTTACCGCGCAAGATTATAATGACATAAAGAAAATCGCACTAAACGTTTTTAAAGAAGATGAAAATTTTGTATCCAAAGCATTTCCCAATTTTGATATTATTGTACGTGAGCAAAAATTTTGTAATGCGTCACATATACAATTAATTTTTAGAGTAGTAAAAGTTATAAATGATCCACTTTTCCTAGCCGAACAACGTCGTTATGTAATTCGTGAAAATATGAACAAGAGTAGCATAGCGAACACGTTGACCAATCTAAAACTCCCGAATGATCTGTTGGTCTATCTTATGCACAAGGACACAAATGAAAATAATGAAAATAACATAGTATTTAAATTTAAGTTTCTAAGCACAAATGTGTTATCATGGGAAATTCGTCACCTCAATACCATGCTAGCACGGTTGGAAAAACGTGAAGCACCACCGAAAGATACGGCAATCTTGAAATTAAATATAGATGAACATGGAAGGAATCATATTTATAAATAGAACTAAGGTGTCCTTACGATAAGACATTCCGTGAACCCCCCTGTTTTTTAAAGTTTTCTCTCTTGAAAGTATATATATATATATTGTAAATACAATAAATCAAATAACTCGATGAACTAGTGTATATTCTATGCTAAGTAGAACCATATACTTACCTCAATACTCTCATGTAAAAGAATAATTTTTGCATTAATTCAGAGCCTAATGATTTTACTTATAATGATGCTAATAAAGTTCTTAAAAGATTGATGACGAAAATGGGCCACCAGTGTATTTTTGTGTACGTTATTTGCTTACTTATTCGTATGCTACTTTCTGAGTATAAGACAAAAAATTTACGCCCCTTAGCAATTGTTAACTGAGTGTTCGAAGTATATCTTGACCAATCGTAACAGTATATCATCACCAGAGTAAAGATAGATCTTCCATAACAATTCTAATTTTCGACAATTCAAATTGTCGTTCACCAACAAAAACTGTATACTATGCTCAGTATACAGTATCATCAGTTTTGTTTATTCAATGATATAAAACAGTTCAAAAATTAAATCAACAAAAAATTTTCATAATAAGACGGCCCAATTTAAAAATAAAAAAAAATACCTTAACAAAAAAAAGAAGAGTAAATAAACTGAATTTTCCAAAAATAGAACAATTAATAACAGATCAATTTTAGAAACAAGCGAAAAGATGAGGCTTAAGAACATCATCATAATCCTCGTTTTTCACGCAGCAGCCCAAGATATTGTAAAACATGGAGTAATATTTAAGCACGAAAATTCACTCCTAGCCAGCCATAACGCATGAAAAATCTTCATGAAATTGGAGCCCAAACCATTTGAAACCTTATTCCAAAAGGTGACGAGACTAGAGAAAAATACAAATGAACTCAATAAATCCACATTTCAATTCATAAGATCAGATAAAGGATTACAGGCCAGTAAAATGATGCATAGTAAGGACAACAAAGAATTCCAAGATCCAACTATCCCAAAACTTAATTCAAATTTCATAATAGATGATTTTGACAAGAAATGGTAGAAGTAGACATGGCACTAGGAACCGGTACCAAAGAAAATAGAAGGAAAAGGTCGGTGAATAACGTTGAAAGCTTGCCGAAAGACCTTACCGCGATGAAACCCATGGAAATACCTAACCATTAACTCCAAGGAAAGGAAAACTTTACTATGCAAATTACGCGATGCTAAATGAACTACCGAGCCTATGGACTTTTCTCAAAGAATTATGGCAAAACCATGCTGAAAAAAATGTCACGAAACAAATATTATCCAAACTCGCAAAGGAGAAATACTACAGACAAATTATTAACCTAAAGAAATTGAAACTTTCAAATACACAACAAGATAATAAGGATAGAAACCCCACAGAAGGGAAAAAGACACAAAAACAACTACGACTATACATGAAACCCCAATAAGAGAAATACAATCTTCAATGTCGCAAATTACGACGAACACGATTCCAGAAATGAGCGCACTTAGTAAACAATCACCTAAAAAATTTGACCAGGTTGACTTATCTAAAACCAACGATAATAACAAAATAGACTTGGTCAGAAGGGCCCACGTTTACGCGCACCCAGCCGAATTTCATATTTACTATAGGCCTAAGGGCAAGATCTCCAGTAAGACATACCGAGACACAAACAATAAGAGTGCAAGGAGTAAAACCCGAAGAAAGAAAAAATAACTATGAGAAAGAGGAAGAAGATGACTACGTACACAAGAAATGTTGGACCATAGACGGCAAACGCACTTGTGCTAGATTAGCAATGGCCGACGAGGCGGCAAAAGAAGATATTGAACCATTACCTGATCTAAACAAGAAAAACGCCCAAAATGTGTCAACTCACCAAGCCTTTTTATATTATAAAGACAAAGATTACAAGCTTTGTTTGAACTATTCAATACGGAAATACAAAAATTAAAACAAAGTACGATGCGAATTTTTGAAGTATTTTTCCAAAGAAGTAAATATCGGAGATTCACAAGCCTAATTCCCATCAGAGGAGAACTCACCTCCCGCCTTTTTGGTTTAACAACGGAAGAAGACCTGAATATCCTAAGGGAAAATATAAAAAAGCTAAATAATGCCATGAACGTAACATTACACGTCCAGAAAATACAAGCAAGTATAGCTAACTACCAAAGAGATAAAGTCAAAATTATATCCAAGAAAATCTCAAAAACCATAAATGTAATGAATTACGTAAGGAATGAAGTGGATCACGTAGTGACAGACGCGAGCCTCACCATGGTATCACTAGATATAATTACCATGTCATTACTTAATCTGGCAACATATGTTAGTAGATTTGAGTTCGCATTATTTGCCCTCACGGGAGGAACCTTGTCATACGACCTGGTAGACCCTTCTAACTTAAAAAGCATTTTAGATGAAATAAAAACACACCTAACATTTGGTTTACATTTACCCACAGAACCAGAAGTATCAAACTTATTTCTTTATTATACAAAGCTAAAAGTACACATCAAGGAAATAAATGAACAATTATTCGCAGTAGTGACAATTCCATTGATAAACCAACAATCCATATATGACTTATACAAAATCTCGACTTTTCCTGCTAATATAAAGAAAACAAACTCATTCATGACTATCACACCTGAAGCTGACTATTTACTTGTTGATCAAGATAGACGCAAATATGCCCTAGCTAACCCCCGAGATTTAAAAGAGTGTGTGTCATTCAAAAACCTAGTTTGCCAACTTACGTTACCTATTTACAACGTCAAGTCAGGATTTTGTATGTTGGATATATTTTTAAAAGACACTCAAGAGGAAGAAATACCTAATTCTTGTGAATCCTTGATAGGAAGTACTAAGTCAGAAATATTCATACACCTCAGAAATGATCTTTGGTTATTTTCCGTCCCAAAAGAAACTGTTGAAACATTATCTTGCTATAATAATACAGAAAAAAATCGATCCAAGTTATAGGACCGAATTACTATTACAAGACGTGGGTACGATAACCATAAAACAAGGATGTCGACTTGTAACTAAAGAATCAACAGTTCAAACACCGTTAATTACCACGAGTACGAATATAATAAGTCCTAAAATAATCAATTTTAAGGCAATCAACCTGTCGTATGCTATCCCAAATATAGAGAGCGAGGAAATAAAAACCTCAATATGGTTAAAAACAGAAAAGAACAAACGAACGTTGCCACTTACAAAAATAAAAGAAGCATTAGATTCCCAGATCCCCCAATTTACTAATGAAGACCAGAGATTAATGTACGTAGATAAGAGATACGGATTATTCTCAACCAATTTTTGGTGGAACATACTACTGACTATATGTGTCGTATTCGCGATTTCCTTAGCTATGAGAGCCTTACTGAATTTCGATTATGGAAGAATTTTGAGAGTAAGAAGGCAACTCCCAAAGGAAGACCACGGGGAAGTGGCAGAAATGCAAAAGTTAAGCCCAGAACCCCATGAAGTTGCCTAAACCAAGAAAAAGGGAAGACATTAGAAAACAAGTGGGTTATGAGGTCTCCACTCGTCCTCGCTCTGTCTATCTCCCTCCATTTAGTGTCGTTTCTGTAAAACCGTATGGCTATGACGCTGCAACATATTTTTCTTAAACAGCACGGACTTGCGTGAACAGTGCAGGCATGAAATGTGTTGTTAGGTAGACCTCAAAATTTAATAATGTAGCGTAAAATTTGTTTAAACGATTGTTTTAAATTTATGTAAGAGTAATTAAGTGTTGAGAGACATTTAAATAAAATGTATCTAATAGTGTATGCTAAGGAGCATAATGAGAAACCTTGCTTCATAGGGAATTAATCTCTTATATCGTTATTATATCATGATAACCTAGAAGAAATTTCTATGTTTTTGAAGTTCCAAGGGAAGCCTCATAAGTGTTTCCACACATGTAATAAAAATGTCATTTCGTTAAAACTCAATGTGTGTATATAATAATGTCAGTGCATTTAAGTTGCCTTATAGACTAAAATGTACCCAATTGATGCATGACCTATTTGTGTCGTGACTACTCATCTTAAAGAACATGTGATTCTGCCGAGTTATTCTATTTCAGGAATTGGAACGGCATGTCAAATACTAATCAAGCCAATGCATAAACCAGTGCAAGTATATCCCAGTAGCACCTATGTTCATCACGCCACGACCAACGAAGAGTACTTGCCGTAGATCCCAAAGAACTCTCATGTAAGCTTCGCCCACCAAATTACGGATACCTTTCGATCAAAGAAACGATGATCGTTCAACGAAGAATAATTTCTTCAATTACAAATCATATGGTATATCAGGTAACAAGTCTCAGTATCCAGTACTTTATAATATAACAATCCTGAGAATCCAATTATCAAGCATAAAACGTAAATGAATACATCATCCTTAACAATAAGATTGATGAACCCAATTTAACTTGTTTAAAGTATTGATGAACCCAATTCAGCAGAATTTTTACAAACCGACGATTCAAACTTCAAGTCCCCTTCAAACTTTTCTCAACTACGAGATTACAGAGACACTAGAAGATATTACTAAATATTACGAGATAAGTTTAAAAATATGTACTTGAAAACCAACCATCGAATTATAGAAATCAAAATAATCCCAGTGACAACCCCTGAGTGACAATGTACTCCTACCACAAATCATAGATAATATGTTAAAGGGGTTACTAAGGTTTGATGTTGACCCACTCCAAATTCAAACATCATTCCCCTACGATTCACCAAGGACTCACCATATAAGTTAATGAAAACAAGCCATGCATGAACAATTTTATGAACTGCAATATTTAAGTGCACGAAGGAACAATTTGACACGACAATTACATTCTCTACGTAATTGAAGATAACCCAAAGACGATACGCTATATCCCGTTGTCTTCAAATAATCTGTCATCAACATAATTCCAGTGCTCAAAACTTTAACAACAAAGAAAACTACAAGACATATAAAAACAACAGGTGAAAAACGAACCCTAATGGCAAAATTCTACGCACCTGCAACCAGAAGTTTATTAATTAGAAAAATCACTTCGTCTGAGATGAACAAACTATGGTACTAACCTGTGAAGAAACTATATGTGAAGTATCCTAAAAATTTTGTTTCAACAAGACTAGCGAAGGACCGTGATTTGCAGCAGAAAAAGTGAGTATACTAAAGGACACGTATAGTAGTAAAATAGGTGTGAACTTACATCACGTTCTATTAACTTTGACAACTTAATTATTTGGATATCCTATTGTTAATATTACGCTACAAACAAAGCCAATGAAAGTGTTTCTATTACCAGTGAAAATGGTAATCTAATATTGAGTGTTCTAAATTATTCATGTGTATGTCGCTATATGTTCAGGTAGAATTATGTGTAGTGTTGTCATATTATTCATTTAATTTAGCATAAGACAGGAAACATAGTTATTCCGTAGCTAGCTTAAGATAGAAAAAATATATAAAAGATAATCTTAAAAAAAATTTTTTTGTAGTAATAGAATAAGCTCAAGCTTACCAAATATTGTTAGAAATATAGAAATTATCACTGTTAGATGTAAAAAAAACTCTTGGTGTAAGTAGCTATCTTAGTCTGGTGGAGGAATTTAGTAGACTGATTGAATTAAAATAAGAAAAGTAATATAGAAAAAATTTCAATCACTTCTGATAGACAAATTTTGAAATAATTTAAAACCTAAAGGCCTTTTTAGGATATTCTCCTGGAGACGCCTGTTGAGCCGAAGGATTTAATAGATTGGATTTAAAAAAGAAACTGAGTTTCTTTTTTAAACTTTAAATTTAAGAGATACTACTTTAAATTCTATATATAAGAAATTTACTCCTACGGGGAACCGAACCTGGGTTTTCTGCATGACAGGCAACAATAGTGACCATTGTACCCTCACAGACTGTTTGTAATTTATTTTTAGTCTCTGCAATCTATTTTCGACGCAAGCAAATAGAAAGTAAGATTTTCGTTTTTGACAAAAAAGCTTCTAGGAAAGAGCTGGAATTTTCGGAAGCTTGCAGTTGGTCTTGTCAGGTCAAGAGGACTATTTTGATCTAATTTAATAATGAAGAACTATGCTTTTAGGAACTTCAAAAATTAACATGGGCTCTTATAGGAAAACGAAGTTTTTCGTAAATGTAAATTCGGGGGATAATTTTTTCAGTCTGACAATGTCAAAATACCCTAACAGGTCAAATTCTGGTTCAAATGAGTCCTCATTCACCCGGATCAGTCGCCAACTGTGGCCTGTAGGCGTGGCTAACAAAAAAAATAATTTGATGAACATTAAGCGGGTATATTTGGTTTTTGGAGAACAGGGAAGAATTAATCGGATTGAGCTAAAATTTTTAGAATAAGCTCCCAGGCCCTAGGAAAGTTTATCCTCTAAATTTCAGCCCGATCCAACAACGTAAAAAGGGGGCTGTGGTGGGAGGGTCGAAACTTCTGGCCCACTTTCCCCCATGAAGATAAAGTCGGAGGGGGGTTGAAATTTTGCATGTTTTTTAGTTTGGCCTTGGGCTTCAAAATGCGATCAACGCCGTCTCTCTGCGACCGCTAGGACCGGAAATCTCTTAGCATTGTGGTGAGTCACCTCTTTAAAGAGGCACAAGTGTGCCTCCTTGATAATAATGAGTGGAATGTTTACCCTATTAGAATTTGATAGTGGAGTTGGTAGCAATGATACAAGAGCCCCAAACATTGTGGTGGAAATCACGAGAGGATCACGGCTTTGTCTGGAATAGGATGAAGTATATGCAAGATATGTGATATCCCTGAGCAAATTTAAAATGGAGGATCGATTATGCTTCGCTGCAAAAGTTGATTTAGCACATGTGAATAGACTTCAATGTGCTTTAAGTGCATTAGTGAAGCTAATCGAAGACAATAAGCTGTATCGCTAATTGTACATGTCTAGTATTATTGTTGTAATTATCCAATAAAATTGTTTCGAAATCGAAAATGTTCCCTTTCTTTTTGTTAGAATGTTAGGCTAACGAATCATAATCAGTCTAGAGTCAACAGTCAGAGTGAAAGGATTTAAAAATGAATAAATTTGAGAAAGAGAGACCTAGATCGAATCTGGGGTTTATGGAAAAACATTTGATTTTTGATGATAATTTTCTCGAGTTATCCCTTCAACGCGAGATATTCTCACAGGGAACACTTGACAATATAATGAAAACTGATTCTCCCCCATTGGACTATTGTATGAATCTTTTACAATGTGACTCAAATGCTTATACTCAATTCATTGATATATTAATTGGAACAAAGCAGAATTATATCGTGGATATACTTTTGAAAATATAGCCATAGATTCGTTGTAGATGGCTCCGCCTTCGAAAGAGGTGACGTCACAGAGTTACTCCTCTGCCATTCCTACCTCTGAATTTATCGAACGAGGATCAGTTTCGTTTTAGCTGTGAGAGAGTTGACATTGGATACCAAAAAATTTTCTATACATGACCACTATGCATGTACACTCTTGGCAGTTGGTTATCCTGTGAGAATTGTACAATTATTGATGACTATAATAAAAAGTGCAAATGATGTAATCCTACATATGTACTTCTACATATTTACTAGCAATAAAACCTACTTAGTCTGTTTGTTAGTTAGCAAAATTTTAGCTGAAATCATAAAAAGTCCACTTGTTAGTAGGCTAGAGTCTTTTTTTTACAGCCTTCCCGTTTTTCGGACTCTTGGCCTTCACAACTATCATTTCGCTTTGTCTTCCTTAGTTTACTGCGGTTGGCAATTCGAGTCTTTGGAGTTTGGATACTTGTTATTATGACATTCCGATTCGAGTCTTTTATTTTTCGTTTGGTCGTTTATATTTGGACTTTTATAGCCTATGTTTATTATCACCATTAAAACTACCAAAAGGAATGCTCCCGTTCTTGAGAAACAACTTGATATTTTAGAAAATATTTTATGCAAAAAAACAATATTTTTAGCCCTAATCTTGTTTGGGGTAATTTTTGTTCGTTTTAAGTTTTACTAGATTATTTATTTTAATTTTTTCCATTTTAGGGTTCATTTATTTTTGTAGGATGCGGTTTTTGTTCGTTTTAGTTATCAATTATTCATTTATAGTTGGTCGTGATGCAAATCTTATCGGAAGCTTGCAATATATTTTAATCCAAATGGATTGATCAAACGGCAGGCCCGTGGTCTCTCGGATAAAACGTATTCATGCAACACTTTGTTTAGAATAAGAATCCCGCAAGGCTTTTAATTTGTTTTATATGGAGCCACAATTTGGGTCAGTGAATCCCGCAGCCCCTCCTCTCCCTGATTGTCCTATGCTAAACTTTTTAGCTGAATGGTAGTGAACCTTTATCTAAACTAGAATCACGCAAGTATTTTCCATAAAAAGGTAAAAGAGTCAAAGCGGCATAGAGCTTCATTACTCCTTCCGTTTCCCACCACCGAAATTCGATTAGAGAGGTAAACATATTGCACCTTTTCTAAATGGAACATATGCCATGGTTTTCCATCAGAATAATTTGAGGCAAAAACAAAAATTTGACCCCTCTAAACCCTTTTTCGCCTCACTAGCCCTATAGTAGAAAAGTAAGCATGATGTACTCTATAGGAAGCATAATCATACATTAAATTTGCTCTACCAGAATTTTCCCCCACTTGTCGCTCTAATAAGCCTGATTTAATATTTCACTAATTGATAAGCGCCTGGCAAAAGATGACGCGCAAAAGGTGCAAAAGATCAACAATGGAGTAAGTGCCAAATAATTTTTAAGCCTTATGGTTCATTCACACATTGCGGAAATCTATCCAGATTTAGCAATCCGTGCGGTGACTCTTTCCGTTTTTGTGCTTGAAAAACTCTCTAGCTTTGGTCAAAGATTTGGTCAAGTTAAATTTATTTAACAATACCGGCTCAAAAACATACGTGGAGAGGGCGGTACTTGTGTATTATCCAGTGCACACTCGAGAAGTGTGGATAGGTTAATCCTAATGAAATACACAAAAATATGATGAAAATACAATACTTTAGTAACAAAATTATGAAACCTACAACAAATAATCATGGTAGGGGGCCGCATAGAACGCATTATATTAAATACCTAATATAGCCTAACCCAACCAAAACACCATCTCTAAATGTAAAATATTTAATAAATATACCTAAAACGTAGATTTAAACTGAGCTTAAGCTAATTTTCTTCGAATAATGACAGGCATAAGCCAGTTATTGTCTGATCTACAGATTCAAATTCTTGAGTGTTTACTGGATTATACACAAGTACCTCAAGTTTTATCTGATTTTCGCATTGGCGCGTGTGTTACAGATAAGCGTGCGTTACAGATATTACATAAGTGCCAAAACAATACTTAGTAGCAAAATTATGGAAGGGGGCCACCCAGAGCGTATTATATGGAATATGTAACCCAACCTAGGTACCTTTTCTTGCCCCTCGACCCCAAATAAATATGGCTCACAGAGTGAGAAGCCCGTGTTTGCCTAGCGAGCAATAGTAATTGTTTGGTTAAAAAAGTTGCTTCACTAGTTTTTCGCGTCACAAATTCTCCAGAGGTTATTTATAATTGACAAGTACCGGAAAAGTCTCCAAGAAAATATCTCCAAATATCTCCTAAGGAATCCTTAGGGTAGGTGGAAGGTTAACTTGATAAAAACATGAGTATGGAACATCAAAATCTTTGTTGTTTCAGACGGAATTGCTTTCTCTTTTCGTCTTCTGTGCCTCCTTTGCAGTATAAGGACTGAATCGAAAGCCAAATTATTCAATAATCTTCTTTTAGAACTTATCTTCATCCACGATGATGCATTTATTTGAAAACTTTGCCTTAAAACGTAGCGTTTTCTGGGCCATCGTTCAAAAAGATACAGACGGATTTCCGAAATCCATTTACGCAATACCGAGTATTTCAAATTTACTCCCCTTAGACATTCGGAATTCAAATAATCTTATATCCTTTAAGCGAGCAGCGAAGGGTCATTACAGAAAAAAAATTTTAGTGCTGTCTTCTCCATGTTTATTTTTTCTCCCCATTTTTATTTTCCCTTTCTTTCTCGTCCTTATTGCTTTCTCTCTCTTCTTCTTTTTTTACCTTTAAAGTTGAAACCAATGGTTTATTTATTTCTTGGTTTCCTTTCTCCTCTTTTTTGCTTCTAGATACGTTCAATGAATTTGTTGTTTGTGTTTGCTTTTAATAAATATTAGTTAATGCCCTGCCCTAGTCAAGCATAATTCTTTTGTGCTTTCCTGGTAGGAAGGTTATGTAAGTTATGTATTTTGTTTCTAAATATAGGTAATTGAAACTGAAAACTGAATTAATGTAATTGACTATAGTTGAGTGAAGCTTTGAGTGAAGTGGAGTACGGCAGTGAAGACGACTAATTTTATATGAAATATCGGGCAAGCAGAAACTAAGCTGAGTAAGGCTAACGCTTTCCATGCCTTGTGAAGGCGAGAACATAATTTGCACTTGATTGAAAACAATCCTAATTTTGAACTGAATGCTTCTGTTTCTCATAATAATAAAAAATAAATACAAAGAAACACCATAATAAACAAGATTACTGGAAAAAAAATGAATGTGGATTGACAGTTTGATATAGAAATAGTGATATTTAATCCTTATAGTCTTAATAATTTTTTTATTTATTAATGTCAAATCATTAAAGCATTGTAAAATGAATTTTGTTTTCAGTAGAGTTCAAATCATGTACTGGTCTTCAGAAGGTATGGGGGCGTCACCCCTACTTATTTTAGTTTCTGCTTGTTTTGAGTTCGACGCGGTTATTTGTTGTAATTTCTGTGCGTTTTGGGTTTAATTTAGTTATTGATGGTGATTTGTGGTAGTTTTACGCTTGAAAAATTATTTGACTTCACTTCTGCCCATTTTGGTTTAATAAAGCTCTTTACTTTTCTTTGAAAAACTCATTTTGTGGAAAAAATTTTAAAAACTAATTTCCGTTCGCTTTTTATTGACAGTGTTTTTCAATGGAAAACAAAGAATGTTTTAAATACTGATATTAAAACTTAATAGCATTCCTAAGAAATTGTATCTATTCTATTTTGACAACCTGGTGTAGCGATGAAAATTTTTATAATTTGTAGCGATGAAAGCCTTAGAGTCGTGGTTATAAATATTGCCTGCGTCAAATGTAATATCGTACCTTGAAGCTGAGAACTTACACTTTATAGGTTATCCGATAGCGCCGCTTATAGCGCTAAAGATTGTGTTAACTAGGCTAGCGCCACCCTCAATTAATGGGAGAAAACAGAATATGTAGACATATAAATGTGGCCCTTTTTTTCTTGAGCTATCTGAATATCAGATTTCTTGGGAACGTTACCTCGGAGGTTTGTGAACTAATTACCTATTATTAGGCTGGCTACAGACATATAAGATGAAATAAACATAGGTGAAAAAGCAATAGATTTATTGAACTTACATATTTAGGTGAACAGCAGTGGGTCACTCCAAATGACAATAACGGTGACCAAGATACAACATGAAAGAATTTAAGAATTCTATCTGAATGGTCCTGATTCTCCTTTTTGAATCCCTTCAAAAAGCACTTCTACCCCACTATCAAACTTAGTTCTTTGGTCTTGCGCTGTAAGAACTGGCTCATAATTGGCCCAAGTGGTCCAGGGATGCGAACTCTTCGTCCAATAATGTTTCTTAACTATTTTTGATGATTTAGACGTTCACACGGTTCTTATCATTTAAACTCCCTTAGAAATATTGTGCGTAGCACTTTTTTTTTATTGCTCACTGTCATAGCGAAATCCAAAGACTGCAGTTTTTTTCTTTGCTGATTAAGGACTTTTCATTTTTGAAACTAGGTTTAACTTAATTATAGGAAGTCGGAATTATCTTTAGTAAGAAGGAACTTTATTTTGGTATTTTAAATACATCGCATTTTACTCATGGTACATATTACCCTTTCCATCAATTAATGACGCCCCGTCATTAGTAATTGCTTGCCTTTGGGCTTTTAAAATGTTCACCATTTATTAACTATTTCTTCTACATAATTATTTTATATGTATGTTATGGCTTGATCCGGAGTGCTAAGAATTTCCTCTATTACTTATCTATTTTATTCTACGTCTCTATCTAAAATTCATCTACCGGACTAAGATTATTCATGGTTCTAGGCTAGCTATTATACTAAAGATTTTTTTTTTCTACATCTAACACTGATTACTTTTACATTTCCAACAAGGTTGGGGCTAAACTACCTTTACATAAGTTTTTTTTTTAATTCACTTTTAACAAGGTTTATGGCAAACTACTTTCTATCTACGCTACATTAAATGAATAGCTCGACAACGCTACACATAACTATCTGGACATCTAACACTACATACAAAAACGATTTAAAACACACAATATTGTGTTTACCATGTTCACTGGTAATTTTAAAACACTTTCACTGGAGATGTTTGCTACACAACATTAATGATAGGATATTGGTATTTTTGAGTTATCAAAGTTATTAAGAAGTAACATATGTAAATTCACATCTATTTCATCACCTTCGAGTCTTTAGTGCACTCAATCCTTCTGTTGTAAATTATTGTCCTTCACTCTTTTTGTCTTGGCAAAATTTTGAAGCATTTACGTTATGGTTTCTTCATAGAACAGTTCGAGCCTGATTGTGTTCACACGACAAGTTTTCTCTAATTGTCAACTGGGAGATGATGCTTACCACTACAGGTGTTGGCATATACTATCAGGGTTCATTCACAATTGCCTTTTTTTTATAGTTCATAGGGTGCCTTATCATTAAGGGGTCGAACACTGGGAGTGCGTTTATTTTTTTCTCAGCATATCATTTTTAGGATATTTTGAGGCACATAGAGAATGTATTCTTGCGTAAAATTGTTCATTTGTGCTTTCTATAAAATTGTTAGCTCATGGCTTGCGTCGATTAACCTTTGCGGTGATTCCTAGGTTAATCACGGGGGAATTGAAGCTTGGATTTGGAACGGGTTGACATCAAACTATAGTGACTCTTTTAACATATTGGCTTTAACTTCAACTTTGAATATCTTGAAATATCTTCAAATTTCATTTAACTTCAAATATCGTTAAATATTATTTAACTTCAAATATCATCACGATACAGTCAAATGATTCTGGGATCCATAATGATTATCAAGGGTGATATTTCTGTATTTAATACTGATCGATGGGGTTCTTATAATTAAACTTCAAATTGTCTTTAACTTCAACTTCAAAATTCTTCAAATATCTTCAAATATCAATTAACTTCAAATATCGTTAAACATCATTTAACTTCAAATATGATCACTATACAGTCAAATGATACTGGGGTTCATAATGATTATCAAGGGCGATATTTCTGTATTTGTATCTTGTACTGATCAATAGGGTTCTCAGAATTTATGTGATTATATGGTTCGATAATGCGCTGGATACTGAGATTCAAATGTAGTGTTACCTGATATGTAATATGGTTCATGATCGAAGAAACATCGATCAAAGGTAATTGTTGTTTTCGTAGACAAAGCTGGGATGAAAATTGCCTAGAATATATGGTGAGTACTCTTCGTTGGTTCAGGTATGATGAAAATAGATGCTACTAGGCTTTATCTGTACTGGGTAACTCATTGTAATGCTCAATATTAAATGTGTCCATCCACTTCCTGTAATAAAAATAACGAGGCAGAATCACATGTCCTTTCAAATAAATACTCATAGTACAAATAAGTCACGCATTAATTGGGTATATGAATTTTATGCTCCGAGACATAGTTAAGTAAATATACTAATATTGGTACTCACAACGAAAATTGTTTTTGTTATAATAAAACGATATAATTCCCATTGGGAAATCTAAAACAGAGATGTCTTCAAATTTTTTTGAGAACGGGAACATCGATAAAGGGCTTATATAATTCTTCTATACTTATTAAATAAATATAATTTACCCTACATTATTAAGTTTGAGGTATAATTTTACAACATATTTCATGCCTGCATTGTTCACGCACGTCCGTGCTGTTTAAGAAACGCAAGTTGCAGCGTCATAACCACACGGTCTTACGTAAACGATACTACAATGAGGGAACAAGAAGTAACAAGGACAAGCGGAGACCTCTATACCCACTCGTTTTCTAATGTCTTCCCTATTCCTTGGCTTAGACGCTCTCATGGGGCTCCGGATTTAACCTCCTCATTTCAGCTGTTTTCCCGTGTTCTTCTCTTGGTTTTCGTCTTCTTAGTGTTAGGATTTTTCCGTAATTAAAAGTCAATAGGGCTCTTATGGTCTGGGAGGTTGCGAATACGAAACATACGGCCAATAGCATGTTCCACCAGAAATTGGTCGATTCTTTGAGTTCATTCGTGTTTCTTTCTAGTCTTGTTACTTGTTGAAACAAGGTCTCGAAGGTTTTGGGGTCCAATTTCATAAAGATTTTCCATGCGTCATGGCTAGCTAGCAATGAATTTTCATGCTTGAATATTACTCCATGTTTTACAATATCTTGGGCCACTGCGTGAACAACGAGGGTTATGATGATATTTTTAGGCCTCATCTTATTGTTTGTTTCTAGAATTAATTTATCATTAATTGTACCCATTTTTAGAAAAATTCTTTTGTTTACTGCTTTGTTATTATTATATATTTTTTTTTCCAAGGACCTTTAATTTTTAATTAGGTTATTTCTTATTATGTAATCATTTTGTGGCATTGGCCAAAGAAAGCTGATTTGTAGGCGTAAAACAGAATAAATATTTTATGATTTGATAGGTTAGGAAAGTAAAGTTAGGACTTCCGAGATTTATTCTGGTCGTGATATACCTCTATGACTGGTTGAGATATAACTTTAAAGCGTAGCTAATAATCGCTATACAATGTAATTTTGTATTGTATTTTTCGAGTAAGCAGCACATAAATAAGTAAAAGCAGCACATAATTATACTGTTATCCTATTTTTGCAAAATTCTTTTGTTTACTGCTTTGTTATTATTAAATTTTTTTTTCAAGGCACTTTAATTTTTACTTAGGTTATTTCTTATTATGTAATCATTTTGTGGCATTGGCCAAAGAAAACTGATTTGTAGGTGTAAAACAGAATAAATATTTTAGGATTAGATAGATTAGGAAAGTAAAGTTAGGACTTCTGAGCTTTATTCTGGTCGTGATATATCTCTATGACTGGTTGAGATATAACTTTAAAGCGTAGCTAATAATCGCTATACAATCTAATTTTGCATTGTATTTTTCTTGTAAGCAGCACATAAATAAGTAAGCTAGCAGCACATAATTATACTGTTATCCTTTTTTTTTTTTTTTTTTTTTAACTTATTCCCCCAAATTATATTTTTTCAATATACATATCAAAAGAATCGCCTTTTAATGCTGATTCTAAATATGTGTAATTTAATTAGTTTCACTGCACCTATTTAAAAGTTACGTGTCACCTATTAACGCCCTGTGTAATTGTTTCCGTGATAAGGTTTCTGTTGGTTTTCTAGGCACAATCTATTTGGATATAACTTGACTAATTGGGATATAAGGGACTATTGGCTTCACTCTATTTGATTTCTAATATCAGATCGTATTTATCTGATATAAAATCTATCTGATATTTGACTAAACTCTACTGATTTATAATCAGACTAGACTTGAGGATGATTCGTCATTGAGTAACCGTAAGAGCGGACCAGGATTATCAATGTCAGCTATCCCAAAAGGATGCATTGCCTTCTCTGTTTGTCCTATTGTGGGCTTATATTCTTTGTAAACAAGCATGAACACTGGCTTGTTTTACATCTACATGGCTCTAAAGCAGCCATGGTTTAAAATTCAAATTCGAACTTTCTTGTGACTCATTTTGCGGAGCTAATTCAGAATTTGAATTTTTTTTAACACCATTATTCAGATGAAGGTCATCTGTGTAGGTAAAGGAGACCCTTTTAAGACCTATCTTCATGCCTCCATTTTCTGTGATTAAAGGTTTCTTCCCCGAATTTCTCGCCTTATGCAGAGTTCCAATCACAGCTGGGTAACAACTCTTTTTGTTTTTTGCTTCCTTCGGTGACTTTTGCTATGCTTCCACTTTTGTTTTCTTACTTATTGTTACTTTTCTCGTTTTTTTTCATCCCTTTCCTCAAGTAATTTAATTATATATTTATATATCTTTTCCTTCCCTTTGCTTGTGAAACTATATAACTAACCTAGTATTTGTTAGCTTTAACAAAGGTAATTCTATTGTTTATTACGTTGTAAAATGCCATACTTTAGAATCACTTCTACTCTTAAAACACTCGAAAATGGCAGATTCTAACCTATAATTGTTCGGACCACAATTTATGTGCTTCCTTTGCTAAATTGTAGCAGTGTTTTCCTTGAACAATAAGTTTATAGCCTGTACCTGTAGTAAGGCTGAATTAGGACCCCATTCGCTACTATTATGCCTAAAATACTTCTGTTTCTACTAAGGTTTCATCGGTCCAGCTAGCTTTTGTTCTTCTTTACGTATTATCTTTTATTTTATTCTTTCAATTCACAATACAAATACTTTATTATTCAGCAATATACGGCACTACTACATTGCATTTTTTACTAACACTAAAAAAACTACTAATTATGCACTTGCTTCTACTTGTTAAAAACTGAATACTTTTTTTTCATTTTACAATTCTTCATTGAGCCTTTTCTCCATTTTTTCTATTGTACCCAACTCTTTGAGGGGATACAAATTTATTTCTAGTAGCCAGAGTTCAAGCAAAGCTGCTCGAAGTTTTGCTAATTCGAGCACCGCTAAAAGCGAAGTCCATTTACCTTCGTCCTTTGACAAAGCCATTTCTGTTTCAGTATACAATTTTTATTTAGTCAACTCGACCCAGTGATTCCAACTTCCACCAGTTAAAACTTAAAGAAAATAAAAATATAGTATATATGTATACAAGCATTGAATCAACTCAAAATAAATTTATTTTTTCACTTAACCTATTTTGTGGGAGGCTATTATCTCCTATGAGATATCCTAAAGGGTTTCCCTGTAATAGCTTAGTGGCAATAGGTCTAATCACTTTACTTATATGTCTGTATCTCTCCAATAATTAAATTCAAATTACAAAGTTTTATAGCGTAATTAGTTCGCAAGTTTTCCTCCAATTTCCGACCGTGCCATTTGTAGCGATGAAAAATTTGGCTGGCTATACTAAATATGGTACTAAATACTGACCACGTCGAAGGTGATATTAATCCCAAAGGTCGTGAACTTACACCTTGTAATTTCTCCGGTAGCGCCGCTTATAGCGCTAAAGATTGTGTCAACTAGGCTAGCGCCGCCCTCAATTAATGGGAGAAAATAGAACATGTAGACATATAAATGTGGCCCTTTTTTTTCTTGAACTATCTGGAAATCAGATTCCTTGGGAACGTTACCTTGGAGGTTTGCGAACTAATTAGCTAATCCTAGGCTGGCTACAGACATATAAGATGAAATAAACACAGGTAAAAAAGCAATAGATTTATTGAACTTACATATTTAGCTGAACAGTAGTGGGTCACTCCAAATGACAATAACGGTGACCAAGATACAACATAAAAGAATTTAAGAATTCCATCTGAATGGTCCTGATTCTCCTTTTCGAATCCCTTCAAAAAGCACTTCTACCCCACTATCAAACTTAGCTCTTTGGTCTTGCGCTGTAAGAACTGGCTCATAATTGGCCCAAGTGGTCCAAAGATGCGAACTCTTCGTCCAATAATGTTTCTTAACTATTTTTGATGATTTAGACGTTCACACGGTTCTTATCGTTTAAACATCCTTCGAAATATTTTGCGTAGCACCTTTTTTTTATTACTCACTGTCTTAGTGAAATCCAAAGACTGCAGTTTTTTTCTTTGTTGATTAAGGACTTTTCATTTTTGAAACTAGGTTTAACTTAATTATAGGAAGTCGGAATTATCTTTAGAAAGAAAGAACTTTATTATGGTGTTTTAAATACATCGCATTTTACTCATGGTACACTGGATACACTTATAATCTTTTTTATTTAGTATCTACAGCAAGAGCAGAAGTAGTAATAGTAGTAGCCCTGAAAGTTTCCATTTAATCTATTCAGTTGGTTTTGAGATATTGCGCAGACGTCTTATTGGCAACTGGCAAACAACATATTTTCTTTTGATTTAGTTTTAAAGCATCATAAACTTTTCGTGAGTGCAGTGAAGACGACTAATTGTATATGAAATATCGGGCAAGCAGAAACTAAGCTGAGTAAGGCTAACTCTTTCCATGATTTGTGAAGGCGAGAACATAATTTGCACTTTATTGAAAACAATCCTAATTTTGAACTGAATGCTTCTGTTTCTCATAATAATAAAAAAAATAAATACAAAGAAACACCATTATAAACAAGATTACTGGAAAAAATGAATGTGGATTGACAGTTTAATATAGAAATAGTAATATTTAGTCCTTATAGTCTTAATAATTTTTTATAGATTAATGTGAAATAATTAAAGCATTGTAAAATGCATTTTGTTTTCAGTAGAGTTCAAATCTTGTACTGGTCTTCAGAATGTCTGGGGGCGATACCCCTACTTATTTAAGTTTCTGCTTGTTTTTTAGTTCGACGCGGTTATTTGTTGTAATTTCTGTGCGTTCAGGGTTTCATTTAGTTATTGATGGTGATTTGTGTAGTTTGACGCTTGAAAAATTATTTGACTTCACTTCTGCCCATTTTTGGTTTAATAAAGCTCTTTACTTTTCTTTAAAAAACTCATTTTGTGGAAAATATTTTAAAACTAATTTCTGTTTGTTTTTTATTGACAGTGTTTTTCAATGGAAAACAAAGAATGTTGTAAATACTGATATTAAAACTTAATATCATTCCTAAAAAATTGTATCATATCTATTTTGAAAACCTGGATACACTTATAATCTTTTTTATTTAGTTCTACAGTAAGCGTAGAAGTAGTAATAGTAGTAGCCCTGAAATTTTCAATTTAATCTATTAAGTTGGTTTTGAGATTTTGCGCAGACGTCTTATTGGCAACTGGCAAACAACATAGTTTCTTTTGATTTAGTTTTAAAGCATCATAAACTTTTCGTGAAATTTTTACTTTATACCCTATTCTATGGCCCTCCAATCATTTTCTACTTTTAAATGGGCACTTGAACTTTTAATTTCCGCTTGAATGTGCTCCTTAAAGGTTTATACGATAGCGCTGCACTGCCTAGGATACTGCTTATGTGCCCTTTTAAAAACCCGTAGGCTTATAGTATTTTTCTTTTAATTGAAACTCCCCTAAAACACTCTCAAAATGTTTCACATTAATACATTTAGCCTCATTAGCTACAGCAATCGTAGTACTAGCATTACTAGTATACACATAGTGCCTTTTGGTTAGTTCCAAATCCGCCACAACATGCCCCTGAATTTCCAACTTTATAATTTAAACGGTTCCTGAGATATTGCTGTAACACCCTCCTCACAATCTACGTCCTCATAGTTTGTTTTGATTTTGTTCAACATCCACCTTAACTTTTTTGAAAGCTTCACCTTAATATCCTTAGCTTCAGTAGCATCATTAGTTGTGGTAGTAGAAATAGTAGCATTATCAACAATTTGCACAGAGTACCTTTGGGTAATTTCAACATCCCTCTTAAAACGCGCTGAAAGTTTGAACTTAAAACTTTAAAAATAAACTGTTCTTGAGGTATTGCTTATGCACCCTTTAGACAATCTGAATGTGCAGAGCGTGTTTTGATTTAGATCAACACTATGGCCGTTTTTTAGCACTAAGATCTTACATCTAAGATCTTGCAACTTTCTTCAAAGATTATCGTTTTTTAACTCATCTTTGTTCTTAGATCTTACAGCTCACTGATGTTAGTACGGCACTCTATGAAGAACACAAAAGTTTGAAGAACACCACTGTACTGCCATATAGAATAATGATGAGATAACTTCGATGATAAACTCATCATTGTTCTCAGACCGCTGAACAGAGCAGAATGATGAAAGCTGTTTGTATAAAAATGACAAAAAGATGTAAGATCTTAGTTCAAGGATTTTACTTTTAAGTGTTTTCTGACAAAAGACGTAAGATTTTAGCACGTTGATGAGTGAAAATACAGGCCTACTGTTGTCCTACTGTTACAACAGTAGGCCTGGCACTCTATTCTCAGGCTTGCTAGTACTCCCCACAAAAGCAATAGCTGTATTAGCGGTATTGGTAGGAGCGGTAGTAGTAGAAGTAGTAGCAGTTGCAGTAGTAGAAGTAGTAGTGATAGTAGTAGTAGAGATAGTAGTAGTGTGCAAATACTACCACTTTTGTCAATTGCTCACACCCCTCAACATTTCCTGAAAGTTCTAAATTAATACACATACTAATTCCTGAGTTACGCCTTTTTGACAGCCCATACATGGGAATAGGGAAGGGGGGGGGGAGGGCAGCTGCCCCCCCCCCCAGAACTTCAAATTTACGCTAGATATTCACGAGAACTTTTCGTATGTTGGAATTTTTTGTTGGATGTTACCTGGTAGATGATTAAAAAAACTGGAAACAAACAGAAATTTCCAAATATCGTTTGCGATATCAACATTTACGTTTCAATCTTCAATATTGATTTTCGTTTCGATATGTAGATAGTAGACTGGCCCACGATTGGCTGATTTTGACTTGTTTAATTCTCTATGAGTTGATTCAAGCGATAAGAAGTTGCTCAGCATTCCAAAGCAAAAGTAACTTATTCAATACCATCTGTGATACTAGAATCATTAATGACGGTTAATACAAATCGAAACAAAAGAAGTCTATAACCACTTTTGGGAAAAACAATAGGAAGGGTCACAGGACTAGCAACGGAAGAAAATGTAGAAAACATTCTTCATCAGGTAGATTTTTTAACAGAAAAATTAAAGGTTACTACACATGTCGGACAGATCTATATTGTTAGTAAGTGACCTCGACAGAGAGGTAAGAATGGAAAGGAACAAAAGCATAGAAATTTTGGGAAGGACCTCCAAGAGAATTATTGAGTATATATCAAAGGAAATTAATGAGATAAATATCCTAAAATTACAGATAAACAAAGAAATGACAAAAAGTTCCATCCAAATAAAAAAGCTAGTAAAGAAAATAGAAAAAGTAATCCATTCTATTCTTCAAGCAGAAATAAAAGTTTCCCATTTATTGTCACAGATCTGGCAGACATGCTTAGGACAATTTTCGAAATTGAAAATTCACTACCAATAGGTTATAGCTCATCGGTAAATTATAGGCGTTACGGCTTACTGGAACTTTATAAATCAACTAGCTGCAATGTGGCGACACAACAATTGAAATTGCTGGTTATCTGTGATTTCTCTATATCAAATAAACAAGATGGGTTTAGAATGTTCGAAATGTTCAGCATTCCATTCCCAGTGTCAAACACTTCGTATTTCTTTCAAATTGAAAATGAGTTCAAATTTTTTGGGTTGAGTAAAGATCAAACGAGATATTTTTTAGAAGATGACAATATAGAAAAAGGATGTAATTTAAAGAGTATAACGCTACTGTGCAACCACCTATTTATTATTAGAAGCACACAAATGAACTCCTGCAGTTTAGCAAACTATAACTGGAAAATAATGCATTAATTAATAAAGAGTGTCAAACCAAAATTATAAAGGAAAATAAAATCTTAATTCAGAGAATTGGAAGGGAAAAGTATATAATCACATCTCATTTCAAAGAAGAAATAAGAATACATTTCGAATGTAAAACAGAAAAAAACAGTAAATTCACATATATAAAAGGCAGCTCAATAGTGAAATTGCCAGAAGAATGTTCTCTAACTGCAGAGATGTTAAAGATAAACAGTATGTATAGGGGACAGATTACAAAAGAAATGACACTTTTAAACATATCAATAATTAGCCTAAAAGGCAACCTCTCCATAGCTGGTATAAAAAACGAATGGAGCAAAGAATTTGAAGATTTAATCTCTATATATTTTGAGAACAACTCAAAGACGCAGAATGGCATAGCTGAGATAAGAAAAATGCACATTTCCTTAAAGGACTAAAAAGGAAGAAAAACGACTAGCTATTGGACATTTTTTCTCAATACATTTAATCTATTTCTATCTTTATTAGAACTAGTCTCTATAGGAATAATATTCAAAATATTGAGAAAACTATGGTTAGACTATAGGAAACAAAAGTCTCAAGGATTTCACTTAAATGTACAACAAGAAGAAATTGAACTAAATTGATTCTTAGCAAAGTTATGGTTTCATTAAGAAAAAATAACTGTACTGAGAATTTTAAGTGTGGGAGGTTGTGAGAATGTGAGAAAGCCATCATAACCTGACAAAGAGATTTTAATTGATTGATTTAATGTATAGGGACTCCTCAGACATGCCTTTGAGAGCAACGGTGGTTGACTCAGGAGACAAGACTCCCCCTGGAGAACAAAGAGATAAATCCAGAGTAGAATTTCAAAACATAGGAAATTATAAAAATAACCCAAAGAAATGTTTGAACTATGGAAAGAAAGATATGTCAGAACCAACTAGGGATAATAATTCCAGGCATAAATTTAGTAAAAGAAAAAATGCTCGCATAAAATGCTGGACTTGCGGGGGTCCTCATAGACCATCAGAATGTGAAAAACCTCCAACTTGTATCCGCTGTGGTGAAACAGGCTAGTGGGAACAGAAACAGGCTAGTGGGAACAGAAACAGGATAGTGGGAACAGAAACAGGCTAGTGGGAACAGAAACAGGCTAGTGGGAACAGAAACAGGATAGTGGGAACAGAAACAGGAGTCACTAGCACGGGCAAGACTAGGACTATGAAGGTCACTAGCACGGAAAGACCAGGACTATGACACAGGAGTCACCAACACGGACAAGACTAGGACTATGAAAGTCACTAGCACGGAAAGACTAGGACTGTGAAACAGGAGTCACTAGCACGGACAAGACTGGGACTATGAAGGTCACTAGCACGGAAAGACTAGGACTACGAAACAGGAATCACTAGCACGGATAATTGAGAGGAGTTTTGTTCTGAAGATGAATGAGTATCTAATCTCGTTCAAGAGGTATTTGTCAGCCGACAAATATGTATAAAAAAGAAAAGAAAAAAAGAATCATTCAAGAAAGTTCATCAAAAAAATTATTCTTATAGGGACCCTATCTAGTGTCCGTATCATCTGTATCTTGCTTAAATCCTTTTTAACACTAGTATCATAGTTAAATCATCTTCAAAAGTATAATCATACTATTGGCCTTGAGGGTTAATTTAAATCATGACATTGTGCTAATTGTTACGCAAATTATAAACTAACTCATTTTAGTAGTTTGAAACAATTTAAAGGTTCAAACCGTTTCCCACATTAAGAGTTTATAAGGATACAACAATCATGAGTTCAAATGAAAACAAAATCAAAGAGTTAGCAATTACACTACAAGACGCACAGTCTAGAATAAACGCTCTAAAAGGGCAATATAGAGATGCCAGAGTCACAAGTAGGCTTCAAAATCTATTTGTGGAGCAAGTGCCTCCCATCTTGTTACTGACATATTCCAATGAAATCCAATCAAGGATTACCACCCTTAAACAAATACAAAGGAGTCTCGGGAAAGAAATTTATTAGCCCTGTTAGTAGGGGCAACCTTACACATCCTTGAAAGAGACAATTAGAAATACTCCGCCATTTTTTCACCTGGATGCCTCTCTATCCAAGCGGCCAAGAGTGCTAAACCTGGGCCACTCCAGCACTGGTTCAGCCGTCTCTGACTTATATTTGGCCACCGGACAAAAGAAAAAGAAAAGTGACCAGGGGAACATTAAAGCTTATTTTTCGGCTATAAAATTAAGAAAGAATATGGTCAGCGTAAAAAACTACAAAATTAATTTCATTAAAGTTTAAAAAAAACTAAAGAGTATTAATTTCTAATTATATATTGACTGATCAACACCAAAAGTAAGCCACTCCGCTAATCTTGGTGCTCTACCTGTCAGTGGTAGTAGTTTTATTTCAACTTCTGTCTTTAAGACAATATCCATCTTGTCAGTTAGCGCAAAGTCTCTTGCTCCAGTCTTTTTCCAAAAGTTGAGCTTAAGTTCTTCAGTTGCTACTTTTTCCAATGTCTTGTTTCAAATGTCTTGTGGTCTGAACATGTGTTTATATAGGCCTCGCTCCAGGTGGTTAAAGGCTTGTACTTTCTGGCGTTTTTACTGATAGAGTTTTAAGGCAATCCATAAAATCACGGTACCAATCTTTACCTGTAATTCCTCCACTGTCTCCATTGCCCTTGCAGTTCCGTTATCCGGTACTTTTATATTCTTAATAATGGCATAGATGTATGCAAATTTACCCGCTTCTATGGGAATACAGTCGAAAGCATATCAGCTTTTGTTTTCAAGTAAGTTTTTAGTCCTTTTTCTTGTTCCTCTGTAAATATTTATCATGTGTTGTAATAGGGTGTTACGAAACTTAGGTCCAGACTTTTTAGAGGGATACTCAGTTTCTCAACTTTTTTCATGTAGTCTTGCAGAGTTCCTCTATGGACAGCCATGGCGCTTCTAGAGGATCCAACGGAATTCTTGTAGAATAAAACAGAAAAAATGGCTGTTTTATTTTCTTCTGGATCACAGCCACCTTTTTTTCTTTTCTCATCTGTTTTACGATTAAGCACAGTTTTGGGTTTTAAGCTTGCCTTCAACATTTATTCATGCTGTTTACACAGCCTTTACAAGCATAGCCGACTTTTGGACACCTTGGTATGGCATGCAGAATTTATCCCAGGTATAGTGGCCGAACATGGGAGTTCGCTATCCCGTAGGATGAAAAAATACTAACAGCAACTGGTGAAGATGGCACGTCTCGGAAGCTGCCAAAAACAGGCAAATGATAAGAGAATACAATGTGAGTTTACAATGCGAGTTTTCTAGTATTCGTAATTAGGCGTAGGCTTTCGGACAAAATTTAACAAAATTCCAGAGTTAATCACCTTAAAACCTGATCTAATCTGATTGTCAGACCTTTGATAATCTACCAGAAGCCCCATAGGTTCTTATAATGAAACTGTTTGCTTTGGCTAAACGTGGGCCAGTCTCCCCTATACCAATTTTGATATTTAATTTGCCCTACTGTAAACTTTTGAATTGAATTCTTAGAAGAAGCTGTTATTTAACCTTAATGTGATTTCTGTCAAATCGCTTTTGTGCTGTTAATGATTTCTGGACATTGGAAGTTGGATAGTGCATCTTTTATATATTATACTGTTGCAGGAAAAGTAGAACATGGAAAATGTTAAAGGCCGAGTTTTAGCAAAATATAGAATGACTAGTTTCTAAAGACCTATATTCAAAGGACCTCATGAAGTATTAGTAAGACCCCTCCCCCCTCCATCACAGAAGCGGCTACCCTCCTCTACACAAGATGCTGCCTACGCCTATGAACCCATATACAAATGACGTATTTTGATTTAGATGAACACCCTCTCCAACATTCTTTGAAAGTTTTACCTGAATACCCTTACCCTTTTTTGACGTCAAAGGTCCAACATCCCTACCTTTCACATTAACAAATACTATACGTAAACAATGGGCGAATTGTACAATTTACAGCCTTAGCCCTGAGGGCTGAGGAGGGGGGGGTTGACATCCCAAGAGCAATAGTTACTGGACCTTTCAACTATATTGAACAGAATGGCTATCTTAGAATTTTGATTGAAAGTTTTCGGGTAATTTATGGGCGCTGTAGGGAGGTTGACTGCCCTTCAATCAATTTTGACCCTTAAAGAGAGCACAAGAACTTTTAGTTTCCAATCGAATGAGCTTCTTCTAAAGTTTATATGACAATTCCTTTTATACGAAGGGCTTTGGTGAAATAAATACATTGTGCCCACTGAGCTCTTTACTTAGGCAGCACTGTGCGCTGCCTGTGACAGCCCTATCCGTCTTATAAAACAAGATTTTTGGAAATATGTTCATTTTCATTATCAAAAATTAATTTCACGGGAGCTCGCCTATGACTGGGAGTAAATGTATATGCTATTTGAAGTATTTGTTCTTTATGTTCTTTGCCTTAACTTGAAAACAAAGAGTAAAAGTATTATTAATGGGAAGTCGTCAGCCTGGCAGGCTCTGCCGTCAAAACGTTGGTTGCGTTAGTTAGCAAGGACTTGGCACTCTTGAGTGATATATATATAGACAGACAACGCTGTGGTTGCCTTCTTTAAATGGGTTGTAGCACCGCCATCGGCCATCCAATTTCTATTATTTTAAGGAAGTGGTCGTCCGTAAGGGGCTGAAGGCTGCGGAAACACTAGTAAGGCGGATTTTAAATGAACTCTCCCAGCTCCCCCGTTGTTTAAGTGTCTACGATTTGTACTTTCTCATGCAATCTGGAGTCAGCTTTCGGTCGACATCCCCGTGTAAATAGTTCTAACTAACCTTCGTGTCGACAAATTCACTTTGAAAGTTAAAAAAGTAAACTCAAGCTTTTGTACTATTTGGGACGATTTGATATAATTAAAAAATCAAAGAACATTAAGCCTTCAAAGCACTTTAAAAGTCTGTCACTTTATTCATGACTGCTAAAAAAAAATTGTGTCGACCAAATTTCAACGCTGCTGCGGTTAAGATAGGAAATGAGGTTATCAGCTGGTTTCATATTAAATCAAAAGTTAAGCAGGGTTGTGTTCTATCCCCCTTCATATGGATCATTTTGATGGATTTTGTCTTAAGAAGCACAGGAAAGACCATGGGAGACCACGAAATCAAATGGGGAGGAAAAACTCTCCTGGCCTTAGATTATGCTGATGATTTAAGCATCCTAGATGAAAATGTGAGCAAAATGAAATAACTTTTAGAGTTTTGCGAGTTCAGGGTTCTAGTATAGGTTTGAAAGTAAACGTGAAGAATGCTTAGTCACCAAGGCTAGGAACAAGTGAAGATGAAAATGTGAAGTTGGGTAACCAAAAGATTGATTTGATGGAAAGCTTCACTTGATGGTGGGTATATCATTAATAAAGATAGTGGGAGCAGTGAAGATGGTAAAAGTAAAATAGCTAAGGCTCAGGGTATTTTTTTATAGTAAAAAAAAGTTTGGAAGAGCAGGAAGATATGTCTGCAAACCGAGATTAGAATATTCGAAGCTAAAGTGGTGAAAGCGGTCAATTATGGCTCTGAAGCATGGGCGCTCCGAGAAGCGAATGAGGATTTCTTAGATCTTTTCAAGAAAAATTGCCTACTGATTGTTCTAGGTGCCCGGCTCACTGACCGTATTTCAAACAGTAGGCTTTACGAAAAGTGTGGTTCAATCAGGTTGGCTAGGGCTATGATGAGAGAAAGGTTGAGATGACACGTTCTGCGGATGAAGGATGACAGATTGCCAAAGATTGTCCTTTTGCGCCAGCCTCCTAGGACTAAACAGAAAACAGGCCGTCCACTATGGGGGTGGGAGGATGTGGTAAAGAAATATTGAAAGGAAATGGGATCTATCTGGGAGGGTGTAAAGAGCGAAGCTTGGGATAGATAAGGATGGAGGAGGAGCGTGTGTAACTGCGTTGGCCTCAGGCAGCTTGGTGCTGCGGTAGTTGCTGCTTAGTAATAATAGTTAAAAAAGGGAGAGAAATCAACTTACGATTTCTCTCAATATAGGCAGCTACAAATAAGCATAGAAGAAATAAGGGAAAAACCTTCAACTATTTGAACTTTGATATGGAAGCAATATTATTAAAGATATAGGAAGCAGAAAAGTTTTCTTTATTCCTGGATACAACGATTTTTCGGGGAACGATCAGTATGTATTTGTGGTCTGGTTTGTGCAAGGGCATGAAGTAGTGGAAAGATTGCTATATTGAAAATGTGTCACATGAACAGTGGTTAAGGTACTGCAAGATTCACTAAGAGATAATCCAGAAGAGGTAGGAATTGCTATTGAAAATTTCGTAATGAAAGTTTTCAACGGGGTATCGAATATGAGTGGAGCCCACAATATTGTGACTGCCCAAAGAACGAAATCGTGCCCAACAATATCCCCGCTTGGTATTATGCACATGTATTAAACTTGGTACTCTGTGAAGCCAGTGGTGGATCCAGGGGGAGGGGCAGGGACCCTCCACAAAGTTTTTTCTGTTGCCCTCATTCCTTGAATTTTTCTTGTTTTTCACTAATTTTTAATAAATTTGTCAATTTGGTCAATTATTGGCACTATTGTAACATCCCCCCTCCAAGATTTTACTTGTTGGCGGCCTTGTCACATTGCCACCCCTCCCCCTTGAAAATGTTGCTCTGGATTCACCCCTGCGTGAAGCAGCACTGACACAGTCATCAACTAATTTGTTTTTTTTTTTGTTTGCTTAAAGAGGCTGAGGTATTTTGAAAAAATCATTGAAAATGTGACAGATGTATACTAAAAAAGCCCAGTTAACCCATTTTAACTTATTAAATTTTACCAAATGCAAAGATAGATTTCCAAATGCAAGTAATTATATAAAATAATTAATTCGGTATCTTTATACATTTACAGATTTGCAATTAAGTTTTTTTTATTTCTATATAACGATCATGAGCACGATGGTTACTCTTGTATACTTGCAGATGCTCATTAACACAAAATTTCAGTAGTATCATTAATGCAAGTCACTAGTGAAAGAGTTTTTTCAAAACTAAAGTTAAGAAAACAAGGCTGAGGGCAACCAAGACTGATGAAATCTAGAAACTGATTCTGATGCACAATGAGAAATATGCTAAATTAAATTGAATCTGACGCTATTGTCAACAAACTGTGTGTTTCAAGCTCAGAAATGATCGGCAGTTATCTTATTAATATTTGCAGGGCAGAGACAGGGCAGAGACTAACACAGCTAAACAAGTTCCTCCTCCATCCCAATCTATTAGAAGCCTTCCTCTTTACACCCTCGCAAGAAGTATCCATTTTCTTTAAATCTTTTCTTGCGATATCCTTCCATTTACAATCAGACCCTTCAACTTCAATTTCGTTCAATTTTCTTGTCCTCCATATACTGGTAAGATACTAAAATCTGAAACGCGTTAGTTGTGTAGTATTGCTCAATAGATTTCCTGCTTCATTGGCCCAAACAAATATAGCAGATGTGAACTCTTCTATAAGTCTGCTTTTATCAACAGTAGTGACCAATGCTCAAATTTTTTGTAATGCCCTTTGCCCTTGTTTTGAGTTAAACAAGTTCTACTAAGATATTGAGCTAACTAATAGATTTACGAGATCACTCCCGTAAAAGATCTCTTAGCTATCACTACTTCTATCTACGATACGGGTTGTTGGGAAGTGTAGAAATTGTAAGGGAAAGGACAAGAAAGGGGAATTAAGAAAAGGAAAGGCATGAGAGGGGAAGGCCCTCGCCATGCCAGGCGAGTAGTTTCGACACAAAAGGTTAACCGAATTGAAAGTACACACTTTTAGGGGGGGGGTGCTCACATTCGTGTTAATCTTCGTAAGAAATGCAACCGTAAACACGCAACCGTGATCTTACTTTGAAAAACTTCAATTAAGTTAAGGCTGACACCAAATTGAATTGGAAGTTAAAATTTAATGGTTTAAGATATTTGATCCTTTCCTAGCACAGGCAGAAGAAACTTTTTCTGGAAAATGACGATTTTATGTACAAGAACAAATAAACTTCTAGGTCTTCATGGAAGGTTCAGATTAGTCACATAGAAAGGAGCATTAATGATTTGACATTGAATTGGAAATTTAAGTGATTTTATAAGGGAAGAATTTGATGTTTTTGTGCTTTTCCAGAACTCAAACGATGTCCAAAATCAATGGAGTCTTATGGACAATTGTGTCCACATTCGTATTTTCAAAAATTTGCTAAAGGGGATTCACTAAAAGTGATTGTAGCATCCTCCTGCTGGAGTACTGCAATAGCGGTCCCAGTCGAGGATGTGTTGGCACATTTTGAAAGTGTTTACTACAACTAAAAAATTGGTATTGTTATTTGTCTTTAGACCCTCAATTAGACCCTAAGCTATTTCTGTCCTGCTCTCTTTCAGAAAACCAGCATGGGCCTTTATGAGGGTGAAAATTAGAACAAATACTGGGGAGTGTTGAATTAAATTGAAACATACTGTGTGTTTGCAGGTTGTCAAAAGGGCATATAATCAACATCATAGGAACGGCTTGTAGTATTAAGTTGGATATTACTGGGCTTGCTGTGGGTTATATTGAACTAACCAAAAGGGAATATTTGAACTACTACTTTGAAAATAGAACCACTGGTGCATTGGCTAAAATATACAAAATATCATTTAGTACGTCCACCTAGTATTAAAATCGTCTTTAAATTTACTGCATTAGTACAAAGGGTAGATCCAGGGCGTGCTTTTCAAGGCACATCCCCCCAGAAGGAAATTATGGTATTTACAAGGCAAGAAGAATTAAAAATACCAAGGGGGACCCAAATTTCTTCGATGCATTCTACAAGCATTTATATAGTATATGTCCATGAGTAGCCCTTGTAAAATCAGCAATCATCCATTTCGAAACTCAGGTTTTATTTGAAATAAATAATACACGAATATTTTTATCATTGTTAATTTTTAAAGATGTATAGATACAATTTATTAATAATTTTTTAAATCAAAAACTGACAGTAATGTTTCTTCACAATTCTGAAGCTTCTGTAGCATCTCTTTCACAACTAAAATCTACCTTTTTAGGCTTAAAAGCAATTCTGTTGATGGAAACACATGGCAAAAAAAAACAATTTAAATTTGTTGAAATGCTTCCTGCTGCAGGCAGGAACAAACCAAGGTCTCAGAGATGAGAATGCGAATCTATTTATAGCGTTATTAGCCTACACGGTTTTTATTTCTATGTTTCATGGGTATGATTAGCTCAATATTCAATGTGTTCTTACTGGCGAAGGAGCCTTTGGAGGGGGAAATTAGAATGGCGAATTTGGATTTCGTCGTGAACAAATATAGCAAATAAAATTTTAGTTGTTTAATGACTGAGTTTAATTCGATGTTTATTGTGTCTGTATAGGTCAAGAAGCCCTTGATGAGATTAGTTTAGCGTATTATCATTTGTGCTATTCATTATGAATAATTCTTATAAGCTTCATAATTCAATATTAGTAGGGAAGCCCTAATATCTTCGGGGGGAGTGACGTCACAGTCAGTTTATTGATTGAGTCTAATGGGGTCAATGTCCCCTTTTTCAAGGTCGATTTGTACATGCACAAGCGCATTGACGGGAACAGTGTATTGATCGACTCGAAGGGGAAGTGGATTTCTGAGAAATTGGTTACATAATTGGCGGGGAATTATTAGTCGAGTCTAACGGGAACAGGGTCATGTGTCTTTATCTAGGCCAATCAAGGAGTCGGAAATATTAGCGGGACAGGATTGCAAAGAATATAAGGAAAGGATTTTTGCTATAATTTTATTAGTGTGTGAATAGATTTCAAAGGAGTGAGAACAGTTTGACTTTACTCATTAGGATATATTTGTAATTATTTGAAAAAAACTACGTTTTCTAGAGAGTTAAAGAGGCTGAGTCACAAGTTCAAACCTTTAAACGTACAGGGATTAAGAGGTACGGATGGGGGTTGCCACCCCCCAAACCCCCCGCTTTTGCAGTCTTTTTGTTACGGTTTTTATTTTGGGGGTCTTCCGCCCCCCTCAACCCCACTTTTTCCCTTGCAAAGAAATGCTTTGCAACACGAACGAAGTCTGCTGGAATATTTTACCGTAAGAACATCCAATTGCATCTCTTTGATTAGATACAGTACTGATCCTATTTGCTGGATTTTTTACTGGAGATTTTCTCCTAACCGATAACAAGCCATAATGTGATGAACTTGGTACGACCAACTGATTGCAGGCTACAAGACTTAAACAACTTTAACAAAAGAGGCTGCAAAAGCGGGGGACTAGGGGGCGGCAGCCCCCCAAGAGTACCTCCTAATCCCTGTACGTTTTAAGTTTCGAACTTGTGACTCAGCCTCTTTAACTCTTTAGAAAACGTAGTTTTTTTCAAATAATTTCTGCAAGTTTTTGTACAGTTTATTACTTATTATTCCTTGACTAACTGTTAGCTGATCATGTCAGGAAATAAAGTTGGGGGGCTGCCCCCCAAAACCCCCGCTTTTGAAGATTCTTTTCTTAAGGCTTATAATTCCTGAATACTCAAATCAAATGCACAGTAAGATTTACTTTTTTCAACTTTTCTTCGAGTATGTGGGTATAAACCATGTTATCAAAGCAGTGGACACTTACCTGTAAGCTGAAGGCCGACTGTGATATTCTTCTGGAGACGCCTGTTGAGCCGAAGGATTTAATAGATTGGATTTAAAAAAGAAACTGAGGTTCTTTTTTAAACTTTAAATTTAAGAGATACTAGTTTAAATTCTATATATAAAAAATTTACTCCTGAGGGGAACCGAACCTGGGTTTTCCGCATGACAGGCAACAATAGTGACCATTGTACCCTCACAGACTGTTGGTAATTTATTTTTAGTCTCTGCAATCTATTTTCAACGCAAGCAAATAGAAAGTAAGATTTTCGTTTTTCGACATAAAAGCTTCTGGGAAGGAGCTGGAATTTTTGGAAGCTTGCAGTTGGTCTTGTCAGGTCAAGAGGACTATTTTGATCTAATTTAATAATGAAATACTATGCTTTTAGGAACTTCAAAAATTAACATGGGCTCTTATAGGAAAACGAGGTTTTTCGTAAATGTAAATTCGGGGGATAATTTTCTCGGTCTGACAATGTCAAAAGACCCTAACAGGTCAAATTCCGGTTCAAATGAGTCCTCATTTACCCGGATCAGTCGCTAACTGTGTCTTGTAGGCGTGGCTAACAAAAAAAATAATTTGATGAACATTAAGCGGGTATATTTGGTTTTTGGAGAACAGGGAAGGATTAATCGGATTGAGCTAAAAATTTTAGAATAAGCTCCCAGGCCGTAGGAAAGTTTATCCTCTAAATTTCAGCCCGATCAGACAACGTTAAAAGGGGGCTGTGGTGGGAGGGTCGAAACTTCTGGTCCACTTTCCCCCATGAAGATAAAGTCGGAGGGGGTTGAAATTTTGAATGTTTTTAGCTTGGCCTTGGGCTTCAAAATGCGATCAACGCCGTCTCTCTGCGACCGCTAGGACCGGAAATCGCTTAACATTGTGGTGAGTCACCTCTTTGAAGAGGCACAAGTGTGCCTCCTTGATAATAATGAGTGGAATGTTTACCCTATTAGAAGTTGACGGTGGAGTTGGTAGCAATGATACAAGAGCCCCAAACATTGTGGTGGAAATCACGAGAGGATCACGGCTTTGTCTGGAATAGGATGAAGTATATGCAAGATATGTGATATCCCTGAGCAAATTTAAAATGGAGGATCGATTATGCTTCGCTGCAAAAGTTGATATAGCGGATGTGAATAGACTTCAATGTGCTTTAAGTGCATTAGTGAAGCATATCGAAGACAATAAACTGTAACGCTTATTGTACATGTCTAGTATTATTGTTGTAATTATACAATAAAATTGTTTCAAAATCAAAACTTTTCCCTTTCTTTTTGTTAGAATGTTAGGCTAACGAATCATGATCAGTCTAGAGTCAGCAGTCAGAGTGATAGGATTGAAAAATGAATAAATTTGAGAAAGAGAGAATTAGATCGAATCTGGTGTTTATGGAAAAACATTTGATTTTGGATGATAATTTTCTTGAGTTATCCCTTCAACGCGAGATATTCTCACAGGGAACACTTGACAATATAATGAAAACTGATTCTCCCCCATTGGAATATTGTATGAATCTTTTACGACGTGACTCAAATGCTTTTACTGAATTTATTGATATATTAAATGAAACAAAGCAGAATAATATCGTGGATATACTTTTGACAAAATTGCCATATATTCTATGTAGATGGCTCCGCCTTGGAAAGAGGTGACGTCACAGAGTTACTCCTCTCCCATTCCTACCTCTGAATTTATCGAATGAGGATCAGTTTCGTTTTAGCTGTGAGAGAGTTGACATTGGATACCAAAAAATGTTCTATACATGACCACTATGCATGTACACTCTTGGCAGTTGGATATCCTGTGAGAATTGTACAATTATTGATGACTATAATAAAAAGTGCAAATTATGTAATTCTTGTAAATTACATAGAGGCTATGCAGTACAAATTAAAGGATGTAATTCATGTCTCGAAGAGATTTATTACTCTCACCCTAGAGGACATCTGTGCTCCAATTGTCACTATGACAAATGTGATCAGTGAGAGAATGCTTACCCCGGTATGATTGGAAAGAATCTTAAACGTAATTTTAGTTTGTTTCTACGAGATTGGTATCGTCGTGGATTTAAATTATTCTGGGAGGTAGAATCTTGACTACGATTTAACTGTTGGGGTAACAAGACAATTTGGTTTCTACGTCATCGTTGCGACGACACTGCCTATTATGACTATAAACCAAGTGATTTTATTTGGTAGTTACCGAATGTGATTCACCATTTGAAAACACTTTATGTGATGTTGCTTCAAATAGACAGATTGAAACTCTTGAATTTCATAATATGAATGGAAATAGTATCATTGACTATTCAAAGAGATATGACAAGAGTGATGTTACATTATACTATAGAAAATGTGACCCTTACTTTGCCGCCAATTAAGATCAATATACAGTGAATCCAAATGATCTACCAGCATTAGTGGTTCACGACAGTTGCCTATACATTGAAGAAGAAGAAATCTAAAGTGAAGATTTAAAGACATTGTTGTATATATTGTTCTCGTTAGGCTGATATTGCTTGTTATCGCCCACTCTATGAATCACGTAATGAAATGAATGACGATGGATTATCGCTAAATTATCTGCATGCTGTGATATAATGAAAACTTTGTACAATCTGAAAATACAAGCCTTTCCCTAAATAAAACTCAACAACGGAAATCATTAGCTATTATTCCTCCAAAGTGATTTAAGGCTCAAATTATTCGTGATATGAGATTAAAGGAATAGAACAGTGGGGAAAAAGGACTGATTTAGGACTGGTGGCTTCTTCTTTTGCCAGTAAGTCAATTTTAGCTATTACTAAGTTAAGATGGGCAGGAAAAAAAATAAAAGGAGTCGTCCAGATATTGATTCTAGCGAGGATATTGCCACAAGTACCCCAAATACGTCAGGAAATCTGGATATTCGGAAGCCAGTGACAACTCAGGTTTCGTTAATAACCCTATCAGAGGAATTTGCAAAGATGATGGACATTATGCGTGAAACTCATAGCTCAGTCCAATCAATTGAACAGCGATTCATTGTAGTAGAAAATAGAATAAAAGTTATTGAATCAGAGCAATTAGCCTTAAGGTCTGAATTCTCCGGGGTTAAGTCTTGCACAAATGCTGTAGAAAATGACATTTCTTTGTTGAAAAATGATAATTTTAACCTGCAGTCAGAAGTTAAATATTTTAAAGAAAAGACCCTATGTATGTCTGATAGGCTTATGACAGTAGAATATCCTCCTAACGAAAACAATGTGGTTGTATGGAATGCAGTCTGTGAGGATGAAGATCAAGCCAAACGTATGTTTACCGAGATATGTACGGATGGACTAAATTTACCAGTGATACCCCATTTTTCAGTTGTTGCAATAAAAAAGGATAAGAAATATTTTATGGTTAATGTAAAAAACCGTGGACACAAGATTGAAATCCTTAAAAATGGGAAGAAGCTTAAAGGAAGAAATATAGCAAACCAGGGAAACATTTATGTGAGTGATGATGCCCCATTTTCTGTGAGAGAGGCAAGAAAAAAACTATATGAAAAAAAATTGTGTCTTAAAACGATGGGTATCATTTCATGGGTATCAAACATAGTTCCACCATATCTACAGTTTGAACATCCAGGTGGTACGAAAGTTTAGTTTACGTGTGATGAATGGATTGAAGAACTGGCACATAAGCCTCCTCCCTCCACAGCTTCCAGAGGCGCTAAAAATGAGTTTTTTATTGAATGTGTTTAGTTTACTTATTGGTTAATTATCTTTTCTTTTTCACTCTGTTTAATCAAATAGATATGAAAAAGTTGATAGTGATGAATTTGAAATGTTTGGGTTAATGATAATTTTTATTTTTGAGTAAATAATTTAAAATGTTTGTTAATGTGAAATGATTTTGAGTGGGTGTTAGTGGGCTGATGTCTTTTTGAATGGTTTTGCTTTGTGCCGTGAAGCTTGCAATAATGTGGTTTTTTAAATTGTATGTCCGCTTTCCCGGAATATATTTTTTTTTTATTTATCTAGGTCTAGATATATGTTTAGTAAATAATGATTTTTTTGCCACCACCACCCTCTACCGTCACACACATTAACTTTTATTGATGATGGTTAGAGATATCGTTTTTCCTCCTGGGAACAGGAATGTCCTGCAACCTGAAAGTCGAAGGGTTGATTTTTCCAGCCAGTTTAATGAAAGGATAAATAGAAATTTAGATATTAATGCCACTGAGATTTTCACAAATGAACCATCAAGGTATATTTTTAAAAAGGGGAACTACCCTTGTATTGTGATGGGGGCCATTTTGGCCTTAACATTTTTCATTTGAATTGTCAAGGATTGAATTCTGCGCATAATTTTTTATCGGAATTAATAAAAACTCATGTCATTCAGGTGATCTCTTTAACTGAAACGTGGTTAAATGATAATAACTCGCAATCACTATATATCCCTGGTTATAATTTATATGTAAGGAATCGCGATTATTACCAGCATTGAGGCCTAGCAGCTTACATTCAGGCTGATTATAAGGTTTCAATAAGAGAAGATCTTACAATATATAGAGAGAAAGTTTGCGAGTGTTTTGTTCTACATGTCACTAGAGAGAATTTGAAATTTTGTATTGTTGTAGTATATAGACCTCCACAGAGCCTGCTCCGAGACTTTATGGACCTATTTGAAGAACAATTAATGAAACTTCCAATTAACTCTATGCCATGTTTTATTATGGGGGATTTTAATATTGACCTCATAGATCAGCCATCTGCTAGCACTGAATTTATTAATAGATGTTTATCTAATGGGTTTCATCCTTGTATAAATATCCCAACAAGAATTACGGGAACATCAGCTAAGTTTCTGGATAACATCCCTTCTAATGTACCCTTGAGTCTTCCCAGGGTCCTTATCAACGATGTATCTGACCACTTTGGAGTTTCAGCTAGCTTTAGAACTGTCACAAAGGTGGTTAAAGGCAAAAAATCAAGGATTCCACTGATCAGTAAAAGTGCGATGGTAAAACTTAAAAATGATATAAAAAAGGTAGATTGGAATGATGTTCTAGGTGATGTTCAGGACGCTAATTCAAAGTTTGTTTTATTTTATGAAAAGTTTCAGAGTTTGATAAGTCAAGTAGTTATATTGAAACCGTTTAATAGAAAGCACTCAAGTAAAAAACCTTGGATTAGTCCTGTGATATTGAAGCAAATAAATGTAAGAGATAAATTGTTTAGAGGTCAAATAATTAACCCGACAAAAGAAAATAAGCAATTTTATAAAATTTATCGAAATAGGTTAAACACAATTTTAAGAAATGAAAACAAGAAATATTTTGATAAAAAGTTTAAGGAGGTCGAAGGATGCCCTAAGAAAACCTGGGGACTAATAAAAGAAGTGGTTGGATTAAAAATAAATAGTGTACCTGATGAATTAGTTAGTGTAATGGGAAAGACTTTGAATTCTGAAAAGGATATATGCAGTGAATTTCAGAGTTAGTTTTCGAATATTGGTCTGAATTTAGCTATGTCAGTTGTACCTGATAGTGGTGATCCAACGTCCGAGTCCTTACTGAGGGACCCCATTGATGTGTCTCTTCACCTTAGACTTCTAACAGTTGATGAAATTAAAAAAACGTATTTATGGGTTGCGTAAAAATTCATCGGGTAGCGATCATATTACTCTAAAAATACTTAAATGTATTTTTCCTGTTATAGCTGAAGTTTTATGTGGGTTAATTAATGAGTGTTTTCAATTCAATTCAATTTTATTTGAATAAAAACATAACAAAAACATAATTAACAATAAAGATCCTAGAAGATAACTTGTTAAGGACCAAAAAAGTAAAAAAAATTAAAGTAACATTGAGAAAAAAAATAATAGAAGAATGAAACATTGGTAATTAGAGCAAATTTGTTAAAAATTGTAAGATTAAATTATAATATCAAGTTTTGTTACATTTTTTACAACTTGCAAAAACTTATACAACTTGCAAAAGACGTATGTCTGTTCAAGAAATTTACCAAACTTTAAAAATTTTGCTGGCTGCAGGCCTTCGTGAATTCTATGCATTGTGGTTTATTTTTGGACTGCAGCAGGATGTTCAGCCTCGTTCTTTTGGTGATTTATTGTCCATTAGGTCTACTGTTCATTCTCATGATACAAAGGGTAGCACGGACTTCTGTGTACCTAGAGGTATATCATCCCATTCATATTTGTCTGTTCTTTATAGAGGTACGCAGAAATGGAATAGTTTGAATAGTGATATTGAGACTATTGGTGACCCCAATATTTTTAGAAAAATCATTAAGGAACTGCTTTTTGCTCAATATAAGTTTTGAATGATTAATTGATTTATTTATTGTGGGGGTTTTGTTGATATGATGTTCCCAGAGGATGTATAATGTATGATATTATTTTGTATTTATGGTTTAGTGTGATGGTATTAGTGGTGTCGGTGGCCAAGTGTTCTTTGTTTTAAGGATTTTGTTTTCTCTACATCCCCCACGGACAAGCTTTGCTTTTTAGGGGAGGCAGCAATAATTTTTTGTTGATATGTTTTTTTTTCAATAAATCTTTCTTCTTCTTATACATTTTTCATTTATTAATAAACAAATTCACATACATTTTTTAAGCACTTTACTCGTAGGGCACCGAAATCAATATTATACAGGTCAGAGAGGATATTTTCCACCACAAAGTCGTTCAGACAAGGATTGTCTATATAAATGTTGAGAAACTGCTTGTAAGTATATCCGCGACAACGGAACACAAAATATAGTAGTGCATAGGAGCCACAGCTCTTAGTCGTCAGATCCTGCATTCACTTCCGATTTTGAATAATAGTTTTCCCACTGCTCTCAGTATAGTTGCTGATGTGTGGTGTGTAGATTGTACAGGGTAGACCAAGAGGATCAAAAAATTTAATCGTCTTTAATGTTTGAAAGATGCAAAACCAATGACCCATGTGCACAGTCGATGAACTGCTATTAACAATAATTAGGGTATTGTTGACACTTTGAATTTTTCGAAGAAAATCCGAGGGCAGACAATAGGATTTGTATTTGGACATGTAGGGGTCCATATTAAATACATTGATTATTTGACTGGTGTTCATGGTGCCAAGTCTAGTAGAACACTGCCTTCGGTAGTGATTTTCCAATAGGTTTCATATTGATTTAGTGAGATTAGTGCAATACTTTCAGCTAACAGGTCGGTAAATGTACACTCTAAACGCAAACTCCCCGTACGTTCTATACTCATATCCTGGGTGCCAGACAAATCCAATACGACAATACCATGTGTTTTAGCAAACATTTCTTCGGTTATAACATTTTCAAATAGTTGTGAATCATGATCTAGGGTTTGCATGGTCAACTTATAAAATGTTCTATAGGATTTATCAAAAGATAGATTGTAGAGTGGGATTCCCTTTACTTTGCAGACAAAAGATGAAAACCCAAACATTTCAAATTTATGTGGGCATCCAGTCTACGATTCTATTGCACTAGCGCTTTTTACAAATGCCAAGGCCAGTTTTGACGGAATTTCGCCATTGATAAACGATGAGTCGGTGAAGTTACGCCACCCCGTGGCAATATGACGTTGATTGGTGATTGTATAAGGAACAAGTAGTTTAATATTATTTCCACCGGTTCTCAGTTTTCCACTGCCAAAGCAACAGAACTCGTAACTTGTTGTGTGCGTGCGTGAAGTATTGCTGAGGTGAGGGAGAGAGTCACATCAGGATTGGCAGCAAGTTCTTTTCTCAATATGAAATTGGATGGTGCAAGCGTTAATTTTATATCCACTTCAACATTGGGTGGTAGCCATTGGGGTATATTACATATTTCATGATATTTTTTTCCAACTAGATGTAATTCCCTAGTTGTAGCATTTTTAAGTGGATCTATACTACCAGTATTAGTAATATATTCATATCCATTGGAGGTGCCTCTCAATTCCTTGTATGACTTGGGTTTCATCAGTATGAATTGCATATAGCTAGTATATTTTGAGAGATTGTTGCTTGTGCTCACCAGCGTGCCATTGATGTAGACAATGATTTGTCGAAATACATTATGTAATATACAATTTTCATAGGATATTCCATCGGCAAGAATTGGCAATGTATTATTGGATTTCCGGACTTTCATTTGTAAATCTATAAATTTCGAAGATATGTCCATAAAATAGTCTTCATTGGAATAAATTTGAAAGTGTATATTATCGGAGAGGGGTTGTTGTGGATAAAATTTTTCATAGTATCCGTGTTTTACACTCACATCAACATTTTCTGCATTGAATAGATTCAATGAGGAGGTGATTGAAGGTTGGGAATCCTTATGCGGTAGGTATGACATATTAGGAAAAGAAATCTAGTTTCGATCTAACAATTTTCTTCCTGTGGCTTCTTCTTCTACTGTTTACAGTACGTGTCGGCTTTTTCCTTCTTCTCTTTGACAGGGGTGATGTATTACGTTTCCGACCTGAGTAGAGACCGATGAGTGATGCATTGTTTCGCGACCTTTTTAAACATTTACCATTTTAATTTAATCTCTCGCCAAGGGTTCGCGCAATGGAGCTAAGATTTTCCGAAGCACTTTTTTTAAAATCCTTGCCAGAGCCCCAATCGTATAGTGTATAGGATGCAAAATCTGTCACAGCCGGTACAATATATTTCCTAGCTGAAGGTTGTGCAGAGCAAAACGGATTAGCAAACCAACTGCCAAGACCATAGCCAGACATTGACGAGCGACCTTTGTAATTGTCCATTCCATTGCCCTGTTATTTTGGGCCAAGAGTATTAACATAGCAGTCAATATCAGGACAAATGAATACCACTTTTCTATTAAATATCTTTTTGTTGAACGATGGGTCGAAAATGGCATGAAATCACAGCCAAACCTTTTGATATTGCTAGGGGGTCACCTAATTCGGTTCTTAGTGTTAAATGACAGAGATCCAAATAGGAAGTGTTTACGGGAATATACTGAAGATGCTTTATATTGTAATCATGAATATGTTCTTGATTGTTTTTTTTGTTCAAGAACTCGTAGGAGGGGAACATTGCTTTTACCAACCTGCGATGTTTCCAGAAATGAAGCATAGAGAAATATACAAGTCTGAGGCGAAACCTGGTCGATAATCAGCAAAAATGACATGATCTATCCCGTTAACAGTTGCAGCATTTCTACCACTGATCATATTCTGTTTAAAGCTAAGAAAATTTCTCAGATTATCATTGAGATGAATCATTTCAGTGTCAACTGGTGAGGTAATGTAAATCCTATCATATTCCATTAAATAATTAAAATGGAATGAACCATTCCTACGAAATGAGATTTTTCTATTAATTCTTGCACACAAATCCGTCATATTACCTTTTTCCTTATATTTCAATGTGACATGAGGATATTCACTAGATTTAAGTGCTTCAACCCATTCATACTCGGCAAAGAGAAAGAGTGACCAATCGAATGGTAAAACTTTTATCTCATATTTACGATCCTTTCTCAGGATGTCATGTGTATTTTTGAGAATACAGTCGACAAGAGCCACTTCATACTTTCCATCATCGAATTTGATGATGGGGGAGACTTTCGTCCAAAAATCACTTGTTCTATTCAAGTCATTGCACAGAGGATCAGAAACATTGGACATGAAAGTCACATAAAGATAATTGGGCATTGTTAATATTTTCAGCACTGACCCAAGAATCAAAATCAGGGTTGTATCCTAGCCAGTAAACAAGCAACTGTCTCTTGCCCCTACGAGTATGACTCTTTAATATCTTTTCAATTTGATAAATTTCACCAGTGTTTTTAACTTTTTGCAATTCATATTCATAAAACCTGCCAAGAATCTCATCATCTTTGGTGTCTCGCAGTCGATATGTCATGGATGTAGTGTCTACGATTTTGGACACTTTAAATAGTTCAGTGCTCCATAAATGATTCCCCTTTTCAAAAATATTGATGGTTCTATTAATTCGAACAGTATCTCCTACATTGAATTTCTTCTTCACCTTTTTTTTCTTTTTCAGTGGAATATTGCTTTAGAAAAGCATCAAATATATTTTCACTGCAGTTAACTTCCCGAAGGCTTGAGTTGGACAATGATCGATGAGGTCGTTGGTTATATATTTGCATGATTTTATCTAAATCATGAATAAAAGCAGTTGTATTTTTCAGTGTACAATATCTTGAAATTAATAGACGAATCGTTCTTATCAATCGTTCAGCCAATGCAGCCTTTATCAGGCTGTGACTATGATAAAGTTTTGTATTATATTTCAATAGAACCTTTTGCACATGACGATTAACAAATTCGCTACCGCTATCTGATTAAATATTTCTATAGCAATCCTGTTCAAGAATACTTTCTAAAGCATGAGCAACTTCAACACCTCTCTTTGATAGCAATGGAAAGGCATAGGCATATCAACTAAGACACTGATTGCCACTGGAATATATTTGTAGGGTGCATTGTGACGCCGTTGAATCACGTCTATAGTTAAAAGATCAGTTTGCAATATATGCAGAGGGAAGAAGGCTTTAGTTTGTCAATATTGTTTGCCACGAATCCTGCGATTCCGATGCAATGTGTAACTCGGTTCATTTTCTAGATACTCCTTTGCTTTTTTTAATGTGGCGCCATCTACGTTAGAGGTAACTTTAGAAAGTGTTGTGGGGGAACTTACTTCACCAATATTTTCATAGACATTCTTAAGAACTTCAACCATTTTGAACGCAAACACGTAGTGTAATGTCCACTCCCCTTTTGAACACTGGAGGGTGAATCAATCCGTCTTCGCTTTTGACTAGCCACCATCGTTGGTGTTATAAAATGATTGCTGCTGCTGCTGCTGCTAATATTTTCCAATATTGAATCTTCTTCTTTTTTAAATGGTGGTGGTGTTGTTGTTGTTGGAGGACTATATTCTCTTAGTTTCTTTACAATTTGCTTATTGCCAATAACACTTTTGGGGAAGTTCGATGCATTTACAAAGGTGTATAGATTATTGTCAAATGATAAAAGTCCTTTACGATTCGTCACCATATCACAAATTAAATCAACTAGATTATAACGTTTCCACTGAATTATAATTCGTTTCCTTGCGCTGTAAACTTGAACTTGATCATCAGTTTCCAACATGAGATATGATAATACTCTTTTACTCTGTTCTCGTTAGGTTACTGGCAATAGGTTTCCAATTGATGTCAATATAGAATTCAATTCCTTCTCCTTTGATTGCACAGCTACTGAATCTTGAGGAGATGATTCCCTTTTAGAGGGATCTGTGAAGGCGATGGCGGCAGGTCTCTCATGATATGGTCTATGTTTGTCCAGACGTCACAATGCATCTTGAAGTAAAACTAGCTTTTTGTCATCGACAATATTCACATCATTAATGAATTTGCTTAGAAAGTCTTCAAAATGTTCCAAGGGCGAGAGGACAAGTTCAAATGGCGTCAATTTATAGGGTCTAGCTATTCTTTAGAGAAAACTGTTTACAAGTCCTGCAATTATTGACAGTAAAAGTGTAAAAAAGCTACCGCCTGCTTGAAGGAGACGTTTTCTTTTAAAAAATTTTCCCCTGTTTTTGGAAGCCAAGGCACGTACAGTGGAATGATGTTGCTTTGTCTGTTGTCTAACGCCTTCTGGCAAGTGTACTTTGCCTTCAGTTAAATTTAAACAAAGTTCAGATATTAGATTAATGAAATCATTGTCAACACCATGTTTGCGTATAGCCTTAGTGAGTGGATATTTTAAGTGCCTAAAACGGAAAATAAATGCCGTTGTTCGTCTAGTTTCTTCAGTGTCATAATGGCAACTAATAGCTTTTTCTACTGTTCATCGGAAGATATACAGTAGTTTCTTTGTCGAAAATGTCTGTGACTATTTGTAGATCCTCGGGTGTGCTCTGATTAAGATATAACAAAATGTAGCCGTAGGGCTTATTTGTCACCTGAAGGTACGCTGACAGCAGAAATTTGGGGGCGCCGGGGTATATTTGCTTATTGAGATTCATTATCGAGCTAGAATCACGAACAACTCGGTAGAAAATACACATGGTGCAATTGAAAGCAAGGGTTCTCATACATTTGATCTGATGAAAGTGGTTGTGTAGAACTAGGGTTATGGAAATGTTTTTATGACGAGAGCGAACGGCAAACAATTGTAGAATTTCCTATGAAAACTGTTCAATAGATTCAGCCAAAAAATCAATAATCATCCACGATTTTGGTTCAATACTATTGAAAACATTAAGTTCCCGTATGAATTGTGTTGGTATGGATTTGGCAATAGCTTTTATTTGATCTTAGGATTCCTGCCAAATACTATAGCAATAATAAATTTTCTTTGGTTTTTCCAAAAACATTTTATTATAATTATGAATTATTTTAGCTAAATGTGTCGTTTTCCCAGGCATTGATGGGCCACAAAAAAACGACCTGAATGGTGTTTTAAATTGATACATACTGCTGCTGTTGACAGCAGTCGGACTACAACTATCTGTAAACTATACTTGTCTAATGAATAAATAATAACTTTACCACAGTTCTATCTAGTACAAGAACAACAAAAACAATATTTCTTTCATATATTAACATAAAAACACTGTCTGTATAGCAAGAACAATTGTACACACACACACTATTTGTTCAACAAGAATAACAATAGCATTTATTAACATCAACAACTTAAAATACAACAAGAACAACAACACTATCTGTACAACAACATTTTTTCACTTATTGACAAAAACACTTTTTGTACAGCAAGAACAACAATATTTATTAACAAGAACAACAACAATATTTGTTATCAAAAACACTTTTTTTGTTACACAAGAACAACAAACACTGTTTGTACAACAACATTTATTGTCATAAAAAACACTTTTGTACATCAAGAACACAAACAAGAATAGTACACATATTTTTGTACAACTTAAAATAGCACTATTTGTGCAACAATAACACTTGTTGACATAAAAACACAAAAAAATTAAAACAGCACTGTTGAATACAATGAATTTAAAAGATGAGAATACTCTCCGACCCTCCGGGGAGCCGCTGCCCGATGGCCAGACACAGGTGGGACCCCCCACCTCCTGGGGCCACGGGAAAAACTGTACACAATAGCCGCTACTGCATTTGAACATTTAAGTTAATTAATCAGGTTAAGTTAGGTTAATTTAGGTTAATTTATCCAGACCGAGTTGGTTACGATAGTCTACACATTCAACATGGTCTGAAATTCGATAGAGGCAATGGGGGAGTACTTTTACACCATTCTCGAGCACAAAGACTTTGTCAGATATACAAGACTTCGTATTCTTTTTAACTCTAAAAGTCAAACAAACACAACTTAAAAACAATAGGGAAATTTTTTTCCAAGAGAGTGCAATTTAAATCGATGAATATTTCGGCCCTATGTCCAAGGGCCGTCTTCAGCACAACATTAAAGAAAAAATGTATATAAAACAAACTTGCATTAAAATACAAAGTTTAAAACTAAAAATGCTTTTTAAAAAACGCTTTCAAAAAACCTTTAAAACAGCCCCAGTATCCTTACTTCAACGAAGTTCAACCAGGACTGATAAATAAAATAATGTGAGAGGATGAATTCATTCAAACGAAATAAAATGAAATTATTAACTGCAAGTTTTCAAAGCTAATCTTGCTTTTTTAGCAGCTAGTCTTAAAGGCCTTTTTGTAACGGGTTCAATACTATTGTCAATTGTTTTAATAAAATATTTTGTTAGATCATTTTTAATTAAATTTGAGCATAAAGAATTCAGTGAATATTCTCCCAAGTCCCTATTTAAGGAAATATTTTTGTTTATTTTGAGCCTAATTTCGATTGATTCCCGGACCATCTGTTTTATCCCAAAATAACTACTAATGAGAGAAGATTTTTCAAAAAGTATTGTGTGGCTGGAATTATCAAATATATGGCTAGCTAAAGCAGAATCAAAGGAGTTATTAGAATCATTTGCAATTAACGCTTTGTCTATGTCTTCTTTATGCTGGTGTATCCGTTTTTCTAGATTCTGATGAGTTCTGCCAACGTAGTAATTGCCACAATCGCTTGGTATTTGATAAACCCCTCTTTGGCGAGTAACTGGGGTTTTATCTTTACCGGAGTTTAAGAAATTTGTGATTTTAAAATTATTGGTGAAAACTAAATACAGATTGTTTTTTGTGCAAATATTTTTTTTATTTTTGTGCTGATTCTTGGGATGTACGGAAGAAAAATACCCTCTAATATAATCCATCTTCCGTACATCCCAAGAATCACCACAAAAATAAAAAATATTTGCACAAAAAACAGTCTGTATTTAGTTTTCACCAATAATTTTAAAATCACAAATTTCTTAAACTCCGGTAAAGATCAAACCCCAGTTACTCGCCAAAGAGGGGTTTCTCAAATACCATGCGATAGTGGCAATTACTACGTTGGCAGAACTCATCAGAATCTAGAAAAACGGATACACCAGCCTAAAGAAGACAGAGACAAATCGTTAGTTGCAAATAATTCTAATAACTCTTTTGATTCTGCTTTAGCTAGCCATATATTTGATAATTCCAGCCACGCGATACTTTTTGAAAAATCTTCTCTCGTTAGTAGTGATCGGAGGATAAAACAGGTGGTCCGGGAATCAATCGAATTTAGGCTACAAATAAACAAAAATATTTCCTTAAATAGGAACTTAGGAGAATATTCACTGAATTTTTTATACTCAAATTTAATTAAAATTGATCTAACAAAATATTTTATTAAACCAATTGACAATAGTATTGAACCCGTTACAAAAATGCCTTTAAGACTAGCTGCTAAAAAAGAAAGGTTAGCTTTGAAAACTTGCAGTTAATAATTTCATTTCATTTCATTTGAATGAATTCATCCTCTCTCATCATTTTATTTATTATTCCTGGTTAAACTTCGTTGAAGTAAGGATACTGGGGCTGTTTTAAAGGTTTTTTAAAAGCGTTTTTTTAAAACCATTTTTAGTTTTAAGCTTCGTATTTTAATGTAAGTTTGTTTTTATATACATTTTTCTTTAATGTTGTGCTGAAGACGGCCCTTGGACATAGGGCCGAAATATTCACCGATTTAAATTGCACTATCTTGGAAAAAATTTTCCTATTGTTTTTAAGTTGTGTTTGTTTGATATGGAAAGGCAGTGTGGTCTTCGTCAATATTTAACTCTAAAAGTATAATTTTTGTGATGCAGAGAGCGAATTGCAAGTACTTGTGCTGTCGGCACTATACTGCTTTTTACACAGTTTCTGTAGAAACTCATGTTGAAATTATTTTTTACAAAAGGTGTAGGCACTGCTTTTAACGCCTGTTTTATATCTTTGTTGTGGGTTTCTAAGCAATAAATTTTAGGACTGGGGAACACCCCATTGGATATTAAATCACTCCCCGTCTCCAATTTTAACATTAATAGCTGATTGAGGGCCTGACGTCTCACCAACTCGGGGTAGACGGATGCATTCCAGTTATTGAAATCCATTCGCGAGCTGATGTGTTCCCCATTTTCTAAATCATTTAATAAATCCTCGGTTTTATTTTTTAACAGCAAAGAATCTGTATCCCCATAATAAACTTGAACCTCCCCCTCCCTTGGCCATTGTACCTTGTACACATTGTAAAAAACGACAACATGAGCTTTTTGGAAATTTCAAGTACTGAACTACCTCCCGCTATATTCTTGTTCAGCATCCCTTTTTTTTCTCTTTGTGTAGAAGAACCATGTTCGCCTCTATGCCCGTGAACGATGTAAAATTGGGGTCTGCTATAACTCGTGCACATTCTTGGGGGCAGGTTATGACGTCACAACGGGATCTGTTCCGTACGCTTTCACACATTTTGCCAAATGCTGAGTTTAAAATGAGCTTGTACATTTCTTTTTCTACTTTACATTTTGCCTCAGAGCGTTGATCGACAAAAGTGTCGATAAACGTTTTCAAATAAGGTTTTAGACTGAATTGCAGGATCCTATGTATTTTTGTGATCTTGAAACCATTATTAACCATCCAGCGCAAAAGTACATGGTGAACAACGATATTCTGTTTAGGGTTTAAATCTGCAATCAGTTTCTGCTTGGAGAGGGTCCATTGCATCCCCATATTATCAACCAAAGATCAATTGTATGGGCTCAGCGAGTCCTTTGTCACTGGTCGATTGATACAGGGGAATACAAAATACTTGACAGAATCATACAGTGCCAATGGAATGTGCCCGTCAATTTCAAAGAACCATCCTTGTGGACCATTCTCCTCGACGGTGTGAATGTTGGGGATCTCACAAGGATTCTCAAGCCATTTATAGTTTCCATACGGCAAAGAGTAGTGAGACATTGCCGAGGGATACAATGAGTTTAATCCAGCAATTATTGTTGAACTTAAGTTGACATCCAAGAAAATAACAAATAAATTGACCAACATTCTAATAGTGTAAACATTCCACTCATTATTACAAATATATCCTAATGAGTAAATTCAAACTGTTCTCACTCCTTGAACTTTATTCACACACTAATAACAACTATAGCATAAATCCTTCCTTATATTCACTGCAATCCTGTACCGTTAGAATTGATCAATACACTTATAAACATCACCTGATTGACCTTGAAAGAGGTGTCATTGACCCGTTAGTGGAGATACATTCTTTTGTTAACCGAAGTTTGTACTCGTAGTATCTATTGGGTCCCTCCTACTAAAGTGGACTACGTTGTTGACTTACTTAAAGCATAAAATCTCGTAAAAGGCGCAATATGAATTGCACCTTTCCTCACTCCTGAGCAAAGCCATATCATATAACCTTGCCTAGGAAAGGGGATTTTCTGCATGAAATTTTTTTTTCATTCATAAAAGTCCACATTTTTAGTCAGAAATAAAGTCAGATTAAGTCACAGCCAAGGACGTAATTTCGTCAAAATCCTGCGGAAGGGGTGGGGGCAAAGTCAGAGGCAATTTTCCCAAATCAAGTGAAAACAACAGTAAAACTAAAAAAAGCCGTTAGGTACCATAGAGGTGCAGATTTAGTACTTTGAAGCTACTACAAAAGGTACGTTATAGTGCTAAATAAAGGTAACTTATGGTGCTATAAAGGTAAATATATACAAAGACACTGATCTGTTTCTGTTGATGCTTGAATTATGCAGGTCCATCTTAGTTTTGACAATATTTTGGAAGAAAATAAATATCAGCTGGGGGAGGGGGCGAACTGTGGTCTGGGGGGAGCAACCCAAGGTCTGGCAGGGGCAGATGCCTCCCTGTCCCATTTCAAATTACACCCTGGTCGCAACCCCAAGTCAGAACCAAGAATGGACTGAAATAGTTAGGGCAGTTACTTGCTTGAAATTTAAATCTTTGAACTTGAATTGCGTCTCAATATTCCAAGTTGTTTTTACTCTAGTTCTCAAAACATCCTGCTGCGTCGGAATATAATTCGTTGAAGAAATTCTATCCAAGCTATTCAAATAATGGGCAGCTGAATCATTCAGTTGATATTCCCAAGACCGACTGAAACAGTGCTGCACCCCTCTGTCTCCCCATAGACGTTTCATAACTTTTGCTAGTTCATAGCTCAGAAAACCCTCATCCGCACCACTTGCCAACGTAAAAAACAGACGAGCATCGTCCTGAACACACAATTAAAATGTTGGTTGGCATGATAGACTGATATAATAGAAAAAAACATACAATAATAAGGAAAATTGAGTTAAGCGTAATCCAAACTAATTCACCAGCCATGCTGATCTCATCTAGGGTTAATAAAATTTGCAGAAGCTGCACACGCTTGCAACTGAATTAGTCAGAACAAAACCATTTAACGTTTCCAATGTCAATTTTGTCGTGGTGGGGGGGGGGAATCAATTAGATTTTCTTAGACCACCATCCTGGAGTACAGAACAAAAGTTGCTGGAATGACAGTGTGGTGTAAAAGTAACAAAACTGAAAGGAAAATCAGTAAAATGTCAGAGTTGCGGGGGAAGGTGGTGGCATCTTCTTATGTGTGTGCATGATCTGAACTCTCCTCTCCTTCTGGAGATGAGGTGAATATACTGAGTTGAAAATTTGTAAAACAATTCTTATGAATCTCAACTGAAGTTTTCTTATACCACAGACAACAAATTCAGATTTCTTTTACATTTCTAAGTTTATAACCCACCAAAATTAAGAATCTCAAAATCCATGGAATGAATAAGCTAAAGAAAGCCATCCCATAAGAAAATATGTCTAAAGCTCAATTTTTTGGCCCCTCTTCCTCCCCAAAGATGAACTCCAAATGAATAAAAGCTATCGACAATAACTTTTAATCCAAACGGCTTTACTGTATGAAGAGGGATGTTCATCAAAATGTAACCAATTTTCAAATGAAATACGTTTCTCACGTTTAAGAAAAACAGAACTCGACAATATAACTGCACCCCTAGGTTAAAAACTGCACCCCTTCTACTTTCATAGACTCAAAAAAAACAGGTCCTGTCTCAAAATCCACAGTTAAAATCGGCTATGATCGCATTTTCCAAGATTTCTGTCATACCAAACTAATTTTGGGTATTTTCTGTTTTTGTTTTATCTTACTATAGATTTTTTTTTTCTATTTTCGTCTACCTTGTTGGTGCAAATTTTTAAATTCAAAAATCCTGACACACAGGTCTCATGAAAACTATCGCTTGTAATTCACATCTTAAAGCCTGTATTTCCATATCTAACATGAATATAAACACATGGCTATGTCCATATACTAGCTTTTCGGTAAAATGTGTTATCATTCTAGAACCTAATTTCCAAACCAGTGAACACAAAAACACGAGGGTAGCAACATTCAACATTCCTGGTATGAGGTAAAAAGGGAAAGGTATGTGCTAACACACAGCATCATTTATTTTCTCAAAAGAATAGTTTTTGTTCAGGCTTTTTTCAGAATAATAAAAATTTGGTTTATTGGGTTATAAAAAAAACGTACATCACAAGAATACCAAGATGCTAGTGCGTGTAAGGAACTAAATATAATAGAGCATTCACAAAACAAGAAAATAAGAAAAAAAACTACACAGAAAACATTACGATTACTATATTTCTACATAGAAAACATTACCAAACTACACAGAAAACATTAAATATCGACTAAAACACACAGCCAGTCATTCGAAAAACAACAACATAAGATGGCTGAGAAAAACTCATCAAATAAATGAGCTTCAAAACAAAGCAATTCCAAAAATTTCAGCAACTCTAAATAAACTTTAGGCAATTGTTACCATGAACTGTTTGATTGCTTCAAAATTCAAATATCTTTGAAAAGACTGCTGTATGAAAATACATCAAAAATACAGTTTGTTTCACAAAATTGATTCAACTTAAAAATTATTTTCTTTTTAATTACAAAAGTGACTAGATTAAGAAATTTCCTTTAAAATGAGCTATTTTACAGCTCTCTATGATTTTCCAGTGCCCAGCTAACTGAGGAAGAAAAAAAGCGGAAAGAAAAAAAGATGCCGTTTGTGGAGAATACTGGGGTTAAAGTCAATTTTCTTGATTTTTAAGCCAATTTATTTTCTTTGTTATTCAATCCAAAGGACGGTCAGTTTGCTCTATATAAGTTTAGGACAAAGCAGTTCTAATAGTGTACTTCTTGTTTTGACCTGAATCTTTTTTCAGGAGTTTGATTTACTTTAGTTTTTACTATGGGGCGTAATCGTCTCTTCCTAGGTTGTCTCTTACCGTCTCTTACTACCGCTGAAACCCGGATTGCCAGCAATCTATTTAGCATGACTCTTGTATCTCTCATTCCCCATGAGTTTCTGTTTTCTTACTTGTTAAACCATTGTTAAATTATTTTCTTATGGAATTAAATATTATCGAACAGTTTATGTTCAACTCTCGTATCAAGTATCATATTCCAAGTGAAAATTTAAACTAATTTTAAAACCATCAGGTATTTTTGTAGTTCAAATTAATATTCTAAGCATATTTTTGTTGTACATTGTAGATCAAGGTTAGTCTGTTTCAAAGAATGTTTACTGTTAAAATCAATCATAAAGATAGAAGATGGCTATTATTTTTTCAAAGATGAGATTGAATGACAATTTTGCCAGATTCATTATGTTGCAACGAAGATACAGCCATTTGGTAGCATATATTAGTTTGGTCTGGGTAGAGCCTGCCTTCCTCCCCGTACTGACGCCCTTGACGTCTTGAAGATGCAATCATTTGGAAGCATATATTAGTTTATTTTGGGTAGAGCCTGCCCTCTTCCTCCTGGTGTCTATTTTTAACATATATATTTGATATTATAAGTTATTCAGAAACATTGAATTTCTATTTTGAAATTATCTGTGATTCATCTGTGCCTTTTTGCGCAATATAGTGTGCATTAGTAATGATCAAAGAAGATAGGAAAGTAGACGGATACAAGCTGAAATTTTGTGATTTAGTCTGGGTTGCAGCGGTGGCTAGCAACCTAATAAGAGATGATCACATCAAATGCTAAAAAATATGAAAACCCAAAACTCCTAAAAAAAAGTCAGATCAAAACAGAAAGTACATAATTGAAACCACCTTGTACGACATCCCTATATTGGAAACTTTCTGACCCTCGGCTTGAAAAGCAAGGGCAATATATTGGTTCGAAAATCAAGAAAAGTGGCAGCTACTGCAGCATTCTGCTTAAACGGCATTTTTTTCCTTTTTTTCTTCCACAGATAGCTTGGAACTGAAAAATTGTAGAAAATTGTTCAATGGCTCATTTTAAAGGAAATTAATGGGGTTAAGAACCCTTTGTAATAAAAAATTTTTTTTTAAAGAGAATAAAATTTCTTACGAAAAATGCATATTTCATGTTAAAGATTGATCAGTGACTTCATAATCGTAGGATGTAGCCAGGTTGTCTCTTACTATTCAAATTCAGAAAAAGCTATGGGCTTTTTCTGTTTGTAATTTTATTATACTGAGATCACTTGACTATTTGCATCCTTTTATATTGATGCATAACATCATAATATATAAAGGTATACATAATTTGTTACAACCATAATTGGTGTCATACAAAACAAAGAGGATTATCCTGTTGAATATCCCTCTTTATGAAATCATGATGACGTCACTGAAATTGCACCCCCCCTCACATAAAAATGTGAATCGATGCATTACGGGCAAGAGGGGGCAGAGCCGTTGCTAGAGTTAATGGTGCCAATGCAAATCTTTAACTGGGACAAGTCCAGATTGACTACTCCCTCTCAATTTATTTACATGCCAGTACATTATTTTACTATTATGCCGTTTAGCTGCAACTTTCAGATCCTCGGCAATTTTATCCATGGCGCCCACTTCACACCCCATTAGTTTGTATTTTAATGTTTCCTCCACTTCCTTTACATTCCTTTTGTTTTCATTGGATCTATCACTCAGATAATTCTTGTACAATCCCCTTTTCCTCTATATTAAACATAAATCTTTTTCAGAAAAGTGGAAACTTATTTCAGCAAATAATCTTAATCGTAAATATTAATTAGAAAAAATAAATCTATGCTATTTCTGCAAATGATCTTAATCGTAAATACTGGTCCCAAACACAAATCTATAAGATATTTGAAAAATAGCATGAAACCTCTCAAAAATTATGTTTGATCCGAATTAAAAATACACCATTGAAATCTCGCTAACCAAAAACTCCACTTAAAAAAATTACTTTCCCATATCTTGAGGTATAAGGAAAATCCCTTTTGTTTCATGAGAAGCAATTATTTCCCCCTTTTTTATTCTCCTACTTCTTCTTCATTGTTTATTTATCTATTTTCAAACAGTTCGTGGTAACAAACTGTAAGTAAGGAGCGACCCGGTTCAATAGAAACCGAAACTCTAAAAAATTGAATTTTTATACCAATAGATGCATCAAAAGAATAAAAATTTTACGCTAATTTCGAATATATAAGGGCGCCAAGGTGTACGCAACATGTGTACGAGAATCCACACCATTTCATTTTGTTTGACGAGGTCTCTATCGTTGCCCCCGTTAAAGGTCTCACGCAAGTTTTCAGGGAGGCAGTGGAAATAAAAAAGCACATTCACCAAAAGGTAGCTCTCAATAGAGACACTGGAGAAATTTTTCTAAGTCCCATTTAAGACAAAATTATTAATTCTGATCGTTTTTACATACATCCACAAAATTATATTGTGCAATCGAATAGAGTCTCCGATAACAATCAAACTGGAAAGCGATCAGCCTTTAAAAGTGCTTTACGCAAAATGAAATTCTGAAATGCCATTTAGACTTGTGTTTTTTATTCAGTTACCCTTTCACCGTTACTAGGAAAGGGTCTTACAATTTTAGTTTGGTGTTTATATTTTAAGGTTTGGTTTTTATATTTTTATCAGTTTTATTCTGCACTGAGGACGGTCAAGCGGAGGTCTTGACCGAAATATTTGCATAGTTTTTTCAATTTTTTTCACTGGCTGTTAATTGTCCTCGTTTCCTTTCTTCGCGATTTTTCGTTTATCTTGCTTTTTTTAATATAAACTGTTTGACCCTTCTGCAAGATCTTATCAGTGATGTCAAGCATTTTAGGGGGCATGGTTGCTGATGACAGTACTACTTGAGTGTTTCTGTCCAAAACCCCAAATATTTCTTGAACCGTGTTGAACAAATTGGTTAAAAGCATTTTATCAGCCTCGTCAATGACAATAAGCTTTACATCCTTTGTATTCAAAATTGGTTTTTCGTCCTCCCTTTTACGCATGACAAATCTCTCGGTGGATCACTGCCTTTCACGTAAAAGATTCTTCCTTTTACAATTAATAAGGGCAAGTATTCGACCAGGTGTTCCAACAGCAACTTGTACCCCTAAATTTTGAATTTTTCTAGTGTCTTTGTTAATATGTCTACGTTCTATGAAGTCACAATATTCAATTTTATCATACTGGCTTAAACTTGTAATAACTTTACAAATTTGCTCAGCCAGTTCATGTGTTGTAGCAAGAATGATGGCTTGACATGCTTTTCCGGTCGGATCCACAAGTTGAAGTGTGGCAATCCCGAAGGATGCAGTTTTTCCAGTCCCAGACTCTGCTTGAAGACAACATCCTTTCCTTCTATGCACGGCATGATTGCTATCTGTTGAACCTCCGTTGGTGATTCATAGCCATAATCGTAAATGCCACGCAAAAGGTTTTCCCTCAATTTCATGTTCTCCCAACTTTTAAAACGTGAAACGTCGTCAGAAACTATATCGCTTGCCACTGAGGGCATCTCACTATGACGATTGTTATCTTTAACACTATAGTAACTATCACTCATCTTAAAGTGGAATTAAATATTATCGAACAGTTCATGTTCAACTCTCGTATTAAGTATCATATTCCTAGTGAAAATTAAAACTAATTTTAAAATAATCAGGTATTTTTGTAGTTTAAATTAACAAATTAAAAGCGTTGCTCAGATACCTTAAATATTTTTGCAATTTATAACTTTAGCGATTACGGACTTAAAACGTAATTTTTTTTTATTTTTTACGTTACGTCAATCAGTGTTAAACATTATCACTTATTTCATATTCTTTAAATTCTTAACATTGTAACCATGAACTGTATGAAAGAGCTGTCAATTCACAGTGAGTTCTCTCAAATTTTTAAATTAATTTTTGCAAATTAACTAAGTCTAAAAATATTTTGAGAAAGTTTATGTTTATTTAGTATTATTATTATTTTGGTTCTTTTGATAATGAAAAATGTTTTCTTATGTACATATTATAGGGTTTTTTTTTTGCCATTAAAGAATTAATATCTTCTTAATGAAGGATGGCTTTTAAAAACGTTCAAAGAAAATATAGTAATCCTAAAATACTCGTAAAAGATGTTACATCCAATAATCCA